>NC_068441.1:42532343-42714843 GCF_023373465.1 Oncorhynchus keta | reverse complement strand
TGGGACGCACCCTAAGACCACGTTCCGATTCTCACCCCTTCTCCCGACAGTGTGTGCAGTCGGTCACTTCCCCCGGGATGTTTAAAAGCATTGGATTGGTGCATAGCTGAAGGGAGTTTCCTCCGTATTCCTCACACCAGTCCATTCCCTTTAAATCCACAAGGGGGAGTGTACAATTCAGCAGAATGATAGAGAATTGGAATGCAGCCATGCACACCTCTAACTCTCCGGAATAGCACTCCTCTCTCTTTCTGTCTCTTCTCGCCCCTCCCTTTCTTCCTTATCTATTCACCTCCTCCTCCTGTACCTGTTCCGTTCCTATGTGAGAGAGGAGGCAGAGGTACAGGGCTCAGTGAGGGGCAGGCCCTCTGCTGTGTTTGTGTGTGTGGCACACACCTGCAGGGTTGGATAGAGTGTGTTGGTGTGTGTTTAAGTGACAAAGCACAAAAATAGTGTGTTGGGCAGGGTGTGTGTGTGTGTGTGTGTGTGTGTGTGTACACATGCACAACAGTGTTCAGCAGACTGTTTAGACAGTCTCCATAAACACTACACACTGATAGTCTGAGCAGTATGCACATTTGTGTTCGTGTACTTTTCAGACAAGGGAACTGATAGTCTGAGCAATATGCACGTTTGTGTTCGTGTACTTTTCAGACAAGGGAACTGAACGTTTTTTTCCCTCATCATTCTTCGTCCCGGAGGATTATAAGTACAACTGGAAGGGAAGAGGGAGGGAGTTTATTTTCCGTCTGTCTCTTCGTTTTCCAGACTCCTTCTCTTTCCAAGAGTTCCACACATTTCCATTTCAACTTGAGCTGGCTGATAAATTGAGTGTCCCGATCAACGCTTGCAGGCGGCATAGACAAATAACATCTATCCATCTTGATTGGAAGGGAGAACGAGGGGAGAGGGACGAGGAGAGACAGCCAGCCAGACAGCATGCGGTCTCTGATTGTGAATTTCCATGTACACTGTGTCCCTCTTTCAGAATTAAAAGATGGGTTCTCGCTTCTCTTCTTATTCCTCTCTTGTGCCCTTCTCTCTCTTCTCTCGCCTGTTTCCTGCCCTTTTCTCTCATCTCTTCCTTAAATTCACTCTCCTCTCCTCTCTAACTTGTTTACTGTGTTCTCCTATCTTTCGCTCCACCCCCCCTTCTCCTTCTCTCATCCCTGTCTCTCCCAGTTGCCCGTCCTCCTCGGAGCGTCAGGCTCGTCTGGAGACTGTGAGGGAGGTGTTCCTGGCTGCCTACAGCTCCACCGTGGGCCTCAAGTCCAGCGCTCCCAGCCCCTCCGGTGCCATCTCAGGCCTCCTGGAGCAGTTTGCCCGTGGCGTGGGCCTCCGGGGCACCAACAGCATCGTCTGATCTAGGGTCAGGTCTCCCCACCCCAAATGTGAACTCCGGGCTCGTAATCATTGTATTCATAAAGTGTCTCAGAGTAGGAATGCTGATATAGGATCAGTTTTTCCTGTTAGATCATATGGACAGGAAGGCCTGATTCTAGATCAGCACTCCTACCGTGAGGCTCTGTGAATATGGGCCCTGACCACCCCACCCCTCTCCCACTAAATCCCGTCCTATTGAATTGCGGTCCACAATCCGCATTCATCTCCATCAAGGGAAGATGAATCTCGTATGGACTGTAATAAAAATAAAAAGTGCCAAACTTCTCTACTCTATTCAGGGGTTGAAGTGTCCTTTTATATTTGTTGGTTTAAAAGTGTTTGTAATTATTTTTTTTATATATATACACATCTCAAACATTACATACCCTGGGTTTATTTTGTTCTTTAATTTCTCTTTTTAAAAAATATATATTTTTTTATTCATGCATTTCCAACTTTCTCTCTGGAGTTATTCCTTTTTTGTTTGCTACATTTTTTTGTCGATTCAGGGAGTGTCTTGTGGGGCGTGGCCATGTCAGCCACACTATCAATAAGAGACAGACCGTTGTACTTTAACGTATGGAGCATTTTTCTTCGGGATTCCGTGCCATGAGTGTGGTCAGAGTAAAATTGACTTGTTACATGCAGAGCATTCAAAGCATATTATGTGGAGTTATTTCTTTTCTGTTTTTAAAGTAATTATTTTGGATTTAACGTGCCGATCCGTCCTAAATCGAAGACGCCACACTTCTCTGTAGTGAACGAACACTCAAAAAAATCTGCTATTCAGTGCCGAACCAGAAGCTGCTATTCGGTGCCGAACCAGAAGCTGCTATTCAGTGCCGAACCAGAAGCTGCTATTCAGTGCCGAACCAGAAGCTGCTATTCGGTGCCGAACCAGAAGCTGCTATTCGGTGCCGAACCAGAAGCTGCTATTCGGTGCCGAACCAGAAGCTGCTATTCAGTGCCGAACCAGAAGCTGCTATTCAGTGCCGAACCAGAAGCTGCTATTCAGTGCCGAACCAGAAGCTGCTATTCAGTGCTATTCAGTGCCGAACCAGAAGCTGCTATGCTATTCAGTGCCGAACCAGAAGCTGCTATTCAGTGCCGAACCAGAAGCTGCTATTCAGTGCCGAACCAGAAGCTGCTATTCAGTGCCGAACCAGAAGCTGCTATTCAGTGCCGAACCAGAAGCTGCTATTCAACCAGAAGCTGCTATTCGGTGCCGAACCAGAACTGCTATTCAGTGCCGAACCAGAAGCTGCTATTCAGTGCCGAACCAGAAGCTGCTAGAACCAGAAGCTGCTATTCAGTGCCGAACCAGAAGCTGCTATTCAGTGCCGAACCAGAAGCTGCTATTCAGTGCCGAACCAGAAGCTGCTATTCAGTGCCGAACCAGAAGCTGCTATTCAGTGCCGAACCAGAAGCTGCTATTCGGTGCCGAACCAGAAGCTGCTATTCAGTGCCGAACCAGAAGCTGCTATTCAGTGCCGAACCAGAAGCTGCTATTCGGTGCCGAACCAGAAGCTGCTATTCAGTGCCGAACCAGAAGCTGCTATTCAGTGCCGAACCAGAAGCTGCTATTCAGTGCCGAACCAGAAGCTGCTATTCAGTGCCGAACCAGAAGCTGCTATTCAGTGCCGAACCAGAAGCTGCTATTCAGTGCCGAACCAGAAGGAAGCGTTACCATATAATTGTAGTGCGTATTGTGGTTGTCAACAAGCAGCACTAGCTAAGTGTGTCAGGGTAATAGAAACATGCTGTTTCTATTTGGCATAGAAAAGTCATATCAAGCTGGATGTAGCTTAATTCTGTAGAATTTAATATGTTGATTCCTATCAACCTATTTTTGAATTGGTTACTTGTTTTTAATAATTAGACTTTTAAGGTCTGTTAAGTCACTTTTATGTGCAGAAATTTAAACAAAAATGTTGTGTTGCCATACAAAACATTTTCACACAGTATATCTATGTGCACATACTCACCATTATTGACTCCTACGGTTGTGGTGTGAACAGATCCAGGTGACACCATTATCTGGGCTTCAGACCACATACCAGAAGCCAGGCGTATTAGTTGGCTGCGTCGAAAGTTCTTTAAAAGTCCTTCACAAGGTTTAGATTTGAGCCCACTTCTGACAGCTATTCGTGTGCTCAGTCACTGACAGCTATTCGTATGCTCAGTCACTTCATCTCTCAACTTTTTTTTCTCTCAGTTGTGCGATATGTTGGCTCCGAGCCACCCTGCTAATCAGCCTTTGTTATCATTTTATGTACTTTGTGGCTGCGTTCCAGACCGACTACATTGCAGTCGGCTCGCAACACCTGGATAGGTGTTAAACATATAATCTTACTGCATCAGATCTAGCAATCTGAAACCTGACTGTGCAGTCAAAGACATGGCACAGAACCATTGGTCAGTGCAAGCGGCATGACTGCAATGTAGTCAGCCTGGAATATGACCTCTCTTTGTGACCTAAGCCACTGGAGGTAGTGTGGGAGACATCTCTTTAAAAGTTTTGAATCTAGATCTGTCTTGTTACACTACACAAGTATCTCTTCTGGACCTAGTTTGTCCTCAAAGTAGTATAAAGAAGCCCTAACATTGTTAATAATAAAGTCAGCTAGTTTGCTTAAAATTGACAGTATTGTCAGACTAGCTATATTATCCATATTGAGAAGATTGTAATTGTCAAAAAAAAGGATTTGTTGCCATGTTTTGGTTGAAAAGGTAAAAGCTTAGTCCGTGGTGAAACGTCTCAACTCCGTTTCCCACTTGTAATTGCGACTTGGAGGGTCTTTCAATTGAAATGTCCAACTCGGAACTAGAAGATTCTGATAACTTCTAGCACTTGAACACTTCATTAATGGCCGAGTAAAAGCTCTCTTATTGCTGCATGAGCCAGTGGACTGGATCAGTTCGCTGCCACTGAACAGGGATCTCTCCTTATCCATCCTATCCTCTCCATGTTCTCAGTTCCTCTTTGAGATCCGAAACAAGCCTTTCAGATCAGGAAGATGAGACTTTGGCCACGATTTAAGGATATTGGTGCGAGATGTTACCTTTTCTAGAGTACTCTCACTTGTCAACCAGTGTGCGGACTGATGCAATATTGTACATCTGGCTATAACTCAATTGTCCATTCTCTGTCTCATTCAATCTTCCAACAGTATTTTTTATTTAACCTTTATTTAACTAGGAAAGTCAGTTAAAATAACAAATTCGTATTTACAATGACGGCCTACACCGTCCAAACCCGGACTTCATTGGATGCTTACTTGGTTGCTTTCACCATCTAATCCTTTAAAATCAAAAACAAATCACTGTGCCATTGGTCCTTCCTCCCACCTGAATTTGAGAGATGTTTACTTTTTATTTTTTATGATTTAAATTATTTTACTCCCATCATATCCTGTAGTAATCAACTCTGATATAATTTATCATACCAGAGAAATATTGAATATGTCCATGGTAGGATACATTGGTGACACTTGGTTCTATTCCTATAGGTCCCTGTTGGTGGCTATAGGCAGCCCTAGAGCCCCTAGATTGTTTACAGTTGATCCATACCACTCACTTCACACTGGGCACTTACCTTTTAGAATTACACAAGCACCTCAAGCGATTGTTCAACTCATCCATGTTTTTGCATGTAATTTCCCCAACTAATTAAAACTAGTTGAATATAGTACTTCTAGTATGATTTTTTTGTTTGTTGTACCCCTCTTGATTTGACTGAAATGCTTCGTTCCGCATTCATTTTACTTCTATTGTCTGTATCAACAGATTGACATGTTTTTCTTTTATCATGTTTGTTCCTTTTTAAATTGCTCTTTAACTGTCACCAGTGAGGCGACATTGAGAAAGGTGAATTGATCTGCAGGTGGTAATTATGAATAAAGAAGAAACAAAGGTTTGTTTGTATGTACAATCATTTCTACCCTGAATCATTGGTCCTATATTTTAGACTTTAAAAGATGTGCAGAGAAACAGGCCATTGGCTATGGATTGGCTCTGCTGGCTGTTCTGATTTTCACATTCTATGTAAACCCAATGTTTTAATCGCAGATATCATATAATCCATTATGATTAGTCTATATGGAATGATATAATTCATTATCTAATTATATGGTTCTGGTAATTTGGTGACCGAAACCTATTTGGCAAGCCAAAGTTTTTAAAAGTTGATTTATTATTTAAACATGTTCTATGGTGGTCCCCCCCCCTCCCTTCCTCTTTTTGTCCTAACTGTTCCTAACTGGGAAGCTCCACTGGTAACCTATAGTGGGACAATATCACAATTAAAAAGAAAACAAATACACAGTTGAGCTTCATAGAAAACACACTTTAATGCCGCATTAACTTGAAATCCAACATTCTGCTGCCAACAACTTCTGAAAGTCTCTGCCTCCACCTGCCGATGGTTAAACAGAAATATGGAGCGAAGGACCCGTCCGTGCTTTCCAGTGACGCGCACAACGTTCTGTCGCGCTCCTCCACCACACCATGGAACGTCTCGAGCGCTGCCCAACCTGCCTCACCCACAGGTATGCACCTCGCGCTCAACTCTGAAGACGTTTGTCAACAAACGCAGCTATTTGGTGCCTTTGTTTATTTTTTCCAGGCGAAGGGAGATATTTTCAAACAAAATATCGGCAAAGAGTAGTGGCTGAACATCGTTGAGAAGTTCACATTGAAGAGGAACTGATCTAAAGCTTGACCATGGCCACAATTGGGGACTTCGACCCGCTCAACTCCACCGTACCTGCGACGAAAATTGAACTTACTGTCTCGTGCAGGTAAGACCAGTATAATCACAACGTATCCAATAGTCATTATTGAAAAGAACATATTATATTTACGCTGTTGATAATGTTGTAGGATGATAGTCTGTCAACGGGAATGAGTGCTGTAGCCTGTAACGTTATTTGGCACGGAGATGTTTGTGAATCTATCTTTTGCAGGTAATTAGTATTTCAACTATTCTCAAACATCTGTTGGCTAATAGTCGTAATTTCAAAACATTTTAGCTCTAAGTGTCTTTGTATCTCTGCGCAGAACTCGGACGCTTGTAAGACATTTGCATTAACAGTGGGTGTAGAGCTACGTGGGGGTAGAGCAGCATAACTGTATTTATTCTGAGTGACTTCGAGAGAGCTCCAACGGGCGAACTCGCAGATCACATGGATAGGTTATGGATATTAATACGCCACCGTCCATGTTCCTGTCACATTCAAATCCGCTAGACGGGGTGTGTGAGAGGAAGGAGTGGGTGCCCACATTTTATTCAGGTCAGGAGTGCCGTGCGCACTTCTTCATCACTTATTTTCACAGTGAAACTTTGCATGTCCAAGAAGACCATTGGAATCGAGATTGAGTCCTAACCAATGCCTTGATTCATAGTGTTTGACCTGGTTAACACAAGTAGGCCCTATACAGCCTAGTTGTCTTAAAGCCTGTTGGAGCACTGAGCTTGGTGCATCTTAGTCCGTACTTAGTTGTTACCTAGGCCTACTTATAAAGAATAAACAAGACAAATGGGATTGTATTTAAAATGAATGTTTAGCCTATGATTGTGATTTAACCAACGTCTAACTTGAAAAATAGAGCAGTAAATAATGAAAGTAATATATATATATATATGTTGGTTAAATCACAGGCTAAACGTTACTTTTAAATACAAACCCATTAATTCATGACGTCTCTCCAGACACTGAAAGGGAAATACAGTTGAAGTCGGAAGTTTACATACACATAGTTTGGAGTCAATAAAACTCGTTTTTCAACCACTCCACAAATTTCTTTTTGTTTTGGCAAGTCAGTTAGGACATCTACTTTGTGCACGACACAAGTAATTTTTCCAACAATAGTTTACAGATTATTTCACTTATAATTCACTGTATAACAATTCCAGTGGGTCAGAAGTTTACATATACTAAGTTGACTGTGCCTTTTAAACAGCTTGGAAAATTCCAGAAAATTACGATATGGTTTTATAAGCTTCTGATAAACAAATTGACATCATTTGAGTCAATTGGAGGTGTACCTGTGGATGTATTTCAAGGCCTACCTTCAAACTCAGTGCCTTTTTGCTTGACATCATGGGGAAATCAAAAGAAATCAGCCAAGACCTCAGAAAAAATATTGTAGACCTCCACAAGTCTGGTTCATCCTTGGGAGCAATTTCCAAATGCCTGAAGGTACCACGTTCACCAGTACAAACAATAGGACGCAAGTATGGGACCACGCATGGGACCACGCAGCCGTCATATCGCTCAGGAAGGAGACGTGTTCTGTCTCCTAGAGATGAATGTACTTTGGTGAGAGAAGTGCCAATCAATCCCAGAACAACAGCAAAGGACCTTCTGAAGATGCTGGAGGAAACGGGTACAAAAGTATCTATATCCACAGTAAAACGAGTCCTATATCGACATAACCTGAAAGGCTGCTCAGCAAGGAAGAAGCCACTGCTCCAAAACAGACATAAAAAAAGCCAGACTACGGTTTGCAACTGCACATGGGGACAAAGATTGTACCTTTTGGAGAAATGTCCTCTGGTCTGATGAAACAAAAAATAACTGTTTGGCCATAATTACCATTGTTATGTTTGGCGGAAAAAGGGGAAGGCAGCATCATGTTGTGGCGGTGCTTTGCTGTAGGAGGGACTGGTGCAATTCACAAAATAGATGTCATCATGAGGGAGGAAAATTCTGTGCATATATTGAAGCAACATCTCAAGACATCAGTCAGGAAGTTAAAGCTTGGTCACAAATATGGGTCTTCCAAATGGACAGTGACCCCATGCATACTTCCCAAGTTGTGGAAAAATGGCTTAAGGACAACAAAGTCAAGTTATTGGAGTGGCCATCACAAAGCACTGATGTCAATCCTACAGAAAAATTGTTGGTTTTACCGATGTGAAACGGCTAGCTAGTTAGCGGGGGTGCGCGCTAAATAGCGTTTCAATCGGTAACGTCACTTGCTCTGAGACCTTGAAGTAGTGGTTCCCCTTGCTCTGCAAGGGCTGTGGCTTTTGTGGAGCGATGGGTAACGATGCTTTGTCGGTGACTGTTGTTGATGTGTGCAGAGGGTTCGCGCCCGGGTATGGGCGAGGGGACGGTCTAAAGTTATACTGTTACATTGGCAGAACTGAAAAAGTGTGTGCGAGCAAGAAGGCCTACAAACCTGACTCGGTTACACCAGCTCTGTCAGGAGGAATGTGCCAAAATTCACCCAACTTATTGTGGGAAACTTATGGAAAGCTACCCAAAACATTTGACCCAAGTTAAACAATTTAAAGGCAATGCTACCAAATACTAATTGAGTGTTTGTAAATGTCTGACCCACTGGGAATCTGATGAATCTGATGATGAAATAAATAATTCTCTCTACTATTATTCTGACATTTCACATTCTTAAAATAAAGTGATGATCCTAATTGACCTAAGACAGGGAATATTTACTAGGATTAAATGTCAGGAATTGTGAAAACTGAGTTTAAATGTATTTGGCTAAGGTGTATGTAAATTTCCGACTTCAATTGTACCTAGTCAGTTGTCAGCTGAAATCTGTCTTCAACATTTAACCCAACCTCTCTGAATCAGAGAGGTGCGGGAGGCTGTCTTAATTGACATCCACGTAATCGACGTCCGGGGAACAGAGCGGCAGGTGACAGATTTTTACCTTGTCAGCTCGGGGATTCGATCCAGCAACCTTTCGGTTACTGGTCCAATGCTCCTTCCCGCCAGGCTCCCTGCCTCCCCCAGTTGAAAACAACAGTAAAAAAAAAAAAAAATGTAGATTAGAGTAGGCTACATCATCGGCTGCAAGTCTAGATTGAAATGAAATGGCCTACAAAAGTAACATCCTTTAAAGAAACTTGTTTGGGTGACAAATGTAAATAACTTGTCGAGTTGAGCATTTTCAGCCTACCTCGGCCCATGGAACAGACAGGGCTGGTCTAGGGGGTGGCAAGGGGGGATTGTCTTTGCTGCCTGACACTGACAGAATGGGGTTGGGTGAATTCCCCCCTGAAACACACTCCATGGCAACTGGGCATCAGCTGTGAATATGAGAGAGTACTTGGCGCATAGAGACCCACAGGGTCTTGACAGCCAAACTCAGAAAAATATATGAATAATCAAAACAAACAGGCCGTAGTCTGGCCAGTTAATTCAATATTTTTTTTAGGGGGGTAGATCAGCCTTAATATTGCAGATAGATTGTGGCTTCTATCCATTTAATTATCCGCATTTCAAATCAAATCAAATTTATTTATATAGCCCTTCGTACATCAGCTGATATCTCAAAGTGCTGTACAGAAACCCAGCCTAAAACCCCAAACAGCAAGCAATGCAGGTGTAGAAGCACGGTGGCTAGGAAAAACTCCCTAGAAAGGCCACAACCTAGGAAGAAACCTAGAGAGGAACCAGGGTATGTGGGGTGGCCAGTCCTCTTCTGGCTGTGCCGGGTGGAGATTATAACAGAACATGGCCAAGATGTTCAAATGTTCATAAATGACCAGCATGTCAAATAATAATAAGGCAGAACAGTTGAAAACAGCATTTCCAATCCCCCATATATTTTGGGGGTAAATATATATTTTGTGTACATATTTTCCTTCTTTATCTTTTCCCCCTAATCCTACCATCCCTCCCCTAATTGGAGTAAACGAATGGACTACAATACTTAGGCGTCTACTTCCAGTTTATGCATACTATATACATTTTACAGACACAGTATATTTTAGATTAGTTATCTTTTCTTTTTCTTTTTTTCAAATTACCCAGCGGTGCTATTTGCATAGTTACCTCCAGGTAAATGTTGTAATTCTTCAGCCATTCCTGAACCTCAACCAAAAACAAGCTACATATGGGCAGTATCAATACAAGTGATTTAATGATTCCGTCTCTCCCCAGCAAAATCTGCATAGATGGTTGTATCCCCCATATACACTACATGACCAAAAGTATGTGGACACCCACTCATTGAAAACCTAATTACAAAATCATGATGAGCATTAAGGTTGAGTTTGTCCCCCCCCCCCCTTTGCTGCTATAACAGCCTCCACTCTTCTAGGAAGGCTTTCCACTATATGTATGAACATTTCTGTGGGGACTTGCTTCCATTCAGCCACGAGCATTAGTGAGGTCGGGCACTGATGGCTATTAGGCCTGGCTCGCAGTTGGCGTTCCAATTCAACCCAAAGGTTTTGGATGGTGTTGAGGTCAGGGCTCTGTGCAGGCCAGTCAAGTTCTTCCACACTGATCTCGATAAACCATTTCTGTATGGACCTCGCTTTGTTCACGGGGGCATTGTCATGCTGAAACAGGAAAGGGCCTTCCCCAAACTTTTGCCACAAAGTTGGAAGCACAGAATCATCTAGAATGCTGTAGCATTACCCTTCACTGGAAGTGGCCTAGCCCAAAACATGAAAAACAGCTACAGACAATTATTCCACCAAACTTTACAGTTGCCACTATGCATTGGGGCAGGTAGCGTTCTCCTGGATTCCGCCAAACCCAAATTAGTCTGTTGGACTGCCAGATGGTGAAGCGTGATTCATCACTCCAGAGAACAAGTTTCAACTGCTCCAGAGTGGCGGCGAGCTTTACACCACTCCAGGCAATGCTAGGCATTGCCCATGGTGATCTTAGGCTTGTCTGCAGCTGCTCAGCCATGGACACCTATTTCACGAAGCTCCCGATGAACAGTTATTGTGCTGATGTTGCTTCCACAGGCAGTTTGGAACTCGGTAGTGATTGTTGCAATTGAGGACAAACTATTTTTACGCGCTTCAGCACTCGGCGGTACCGTTCTGTGAGCTTGTGTGGCCTTCCACTTCGCAACTGAACCGTTGTTGCTCCTAGACGTTTCCACTTCACAATGACAGCACTTACAGTTGACTGGGCCGTCTCTAGCAGGGCAGAAATTTGATGAAATCACTTGTTGGAAAGGTGGCATCCTATGACAGTGCCACGTTGAAAGATTGCATGGTTGTGTGCTCAATTCAATACACACGTCAGCAATGGGTGTGGCTGAAATAACCGAATCCAATAATTTGAAGGGGTGTCAACATATTTTTGTATATAAAATGTTATTGTTGGCAAGAATTTTGTATAATCGTTTAAATTGAAAAACTCTTAAGTTTTGAATCCAGTGTCATTTTGTGTAACCGTTTGTGTAACATAAAAAATCTATTCCCAACTATTTTGCAGCCTGCATGGCACAGCTGTCACTTTTTTGGTCCTTAAATGAAACTGGTATACTTTTTCTTATGTATCACAATTTTCTTTAACTAGTTTCTGTCTTTAATGTTAGACAGACCATTTCCCTTCTCTTCACCCCCTTCCAGTCTTCCCTTTTAGCAGAAATGCTGAAATTTTGGATAGAGCAGACATTTCGATGTGTGACAACTCCACCAGTCATTTTTATGATATAATTTACCAAGATTATACAGTTTTAAATAATTTCCCCCCAGAATATATATATATATTGTTTAACAATTATTTGAGTTGAACCATATTTGTTGTAATATTTCTTCGGTCTTTTCTGGTGGATTAAACTTCAATTTGAACCAACTTTCTATGGTTTGTTTTAAAAAATGGCTATATTTTGGAGATTATTTTATTTTCAAATAATCAAAAGTAAGCATTTGTAATCCATTCTTGAACACGGGGTGACACATTCTTACTAATCTGCTAGAAAACCAGTTTGGATTTAAGTATAGCTTTTGTATGACTGCAGCCGTTAGTGAGAGGTCTAATGCTGTAAAATGTAATAAATTCTGCCCTCCAAATTCATATTCATTGTATAAATAGACAGAGCCATAAACAAATGGGTGAACTGGGATATGACTAAAGGGTTAATCAGGTGATTTTTCCACAAATAGACAGGTATTTTCCTATCCATGGTAGCAAGAGTTTATCTATTTTTGCTAACTTTCTATAAAAATGTATTGTAGTGAGAATTTCTTTATTTCGGGATATGAATACCTGGTATGTCTTCTTCACTGTCTGACTAATTTATTGGTAAACTACAGAGTAATGTAGAAGTTGTATTTGTTCGTGATCCAATACCTACATAATATAATACACTTACATAATCCTGAGAGGTTAGAAACATTTTCTAGATCCTCTATGAGGCTATGGAGAGATCCAAATGATGGATTAAAATGAAAGCATGAATCATCAGAATACAATGACACCTTTGTTTTTAGCCCTGAATTTCTAGCCACTTGATATTATTGTTGGATCTGATTTTAACAGCTAACATTTCAATGGACATAATAAACAGATATGCCGATAGTGGACAACCTTGTTTTATTCCTCTTGACAGTTTAATACTTTCTGAGAAGTGGCCATTATTTACTATACACCTAGGGTTACTATACATGACTGTAAGCCATTGTATAAGAGATTCTCCAAAATATAAATATTCCAGGCATTTATGTATAACTTCCAGTTGAAAGTCCAAAGTCAGCTATGAATACCAGGCCTGGTTTCCCTGATTTTTATAGCGTTATATTTTTTCCAGTACTTGTCTTATATTACCTCCAATGTATCGACCATATAAAAAGCCTGTCTGATTACGATTAATAATATCTGACAATATAATTTTAAAAAGGTATGCACAACATTGAAAGGGGCCTCCAATTTTTCAAATGGACTAGATATTTTAAATTTATCACTTGGTTCCTGTTTCAATAATAGTGAAATCAGACCTTCTTCTTGAGTATTGGATACCCTGCAATTTTTTAAGAGTGGTTAAAACATTCTAATAACAGTCCTCTGAGTACATTAACACATATTTGATATACCTCAACTGGTATGCCACCCAGCCCTGAAGTTTTCCTGGATTTAAAGGCTATAATTGCATCAATATTAATAATGGCATCATCCTCTGTAATTTGTCCTCCACATGAGTCTTTCTGTACAGCTGTTAATTTAACATTATTAATAGAAAAAAATCCATACAATTCATTTTGGTTAGTGGAGATGGAGACTGAAACTAAAACATATGCTTAACTTCTTGCGTCGAGCCATCCCGGATCCGGTATCGTGACTACAGCCTCAAGCTCATTACCATAAAGCAACGTTAACTTTTCATGAAAATCGCAAATGAAATGAAATTAATCTATTTGCTCTCAAGCTTATTAGCCTTTTGTTAACAACACTGTCATCTCAGATTTTCAAAATATGCTTCTCAACCATTGCAAAACAAGCATTTGTGTAACAGTATTGATTGCTAGTGTAGCATTTAGCGTAGCATTTAGCGTTAGCATTCAGCAGGCAACATTTTCACAAAAACCAGAAAAGCATTCAAATAAAATAATTTACCTTTGAAGAACTTCAGATGTTTTCAATGAGGAGACTCTCAGTTAGATAGCAAATGTTCCATTTTTACAAAAAATATTATTTGTGTTGACAAATCGGTCCGTTTTCTGCGTCACGTTTAGCTACGAAAAAAACCTGTATCCAGGATTGTGTAAATCTATCCTCAAGCTCATTAGCATAACACAATTGCGTAATTATCGTATGTCGTCGTCCTAACGTAGTCTACTGCAGCTAGCCACATAGCTAACGTCCACCGTATAGCAGCACCGTAGAAACTATTACACTCAACTGAACGACTTGATTAGTGTAGTGTTAGCTAGCTACATAGTTGTCTTTGCTGTCTTCGTATCCAAGATAATTGTGTAGTTTAGAGTGTGTAGTCTTAGAGTGATTATCTTAATTTACCGAGGTTAGCTAGCCAGCTATTTGTCGTCATTAACGTAGGAGACACTGCTAGCTAGCTAACAGCTAACAGCTAACAGCTAGCCAACAACAACCCGGTCGCATTCACAGGTAGTATCACATTTTCATTTCATTTCATTACAGCACAACGGTTTGATTTGCTTGATCGTAGCTAGCTACATAGCTAGCTACATAGCCGTCCTTGTATCAAAGATAATTGTGTAGTCTAGAGCGATTTTCTAGGTTAGCTAGCCAGCTATTGTCGTTCTTTTAACGCAATGTAAAGTAATCAACACTGCTAGCTAGCCAGCTAGCCCCCGAATAGTAGCACTGTAGAAACTATTACACTCAACGGAACGACTTGATTAGTGTAGTGTCAACAACGCAGCCACTGCCAGCTAGCCTACTTCAGCAGTACTGTATCATTTTAATCATTTTAGTCAATAAGATTCTTGCTACGTAAGCTTAACTTTCTGAACATTCGAGACGTGCAGTCCACTTGTCATTCCAATCTCCTTGCATTAGCATAGCCTCTTCTGTAGCCTGTCAACTATGTGTCTGTCTATCCCTGTTCTCTCCTCTCTGCACAGACCATACAAACGCTCCACACCGCGTGGCCGCGGCCACCCTAATCTGGTGGTCCCAGCGCGCACGACCCACGTGGAGTTCCAGGTCTCCGGTAGCCTCTGGAACTGCCGATCTGCGGCCAACAAGGCAGAGTTCATCTCAGCCTATGCCTCCCTCCAGTCCCTCGACTTCTTGGCACTGACGGAAACATGGATCACCACAGATAACACTGCTACTCCTACTGCTCTCTCCTCGTCCGCCCACGTGTTCTCGCACACCCCGAGAGCTTCTGGTCAGCGGGGTGGTGGCACCGGGATCCTCATCTCTCCCAAGTGGTCATTCTCTCTTTCTCCCCTTAACCATCTGTCTATCGCCTCCTTTGAATTCCATGCTGTCACAGTTACCAGCCCTTTCAAGCTTAACATCCTTATCATTTATCGCCCTCCAGGTTCCCTCGGAGAGTTCATCAATGAGCTTGATGCATTGATAAGCTCCTTTCCTGAGGACGGCTCACCTCTCACAGTTCTGGGCGACTTTAACCTCCCCACGTCTACCTTTGACTCATTCCTCTCTGCCTCCTTCTTTCCACTCCTCTCCTCTTTTGACCTCACCCTCTCACCTTCCCCCTACTCACAAGGCAGGCAATACGCTCGACCTCATCTTTACTAGATGCTGTTCTTCCACTAACCTCATTGCAACTCCCTCCAAGTCTCCGACCACTACCTTGTATCCTTTTCCCTCTCGCTCTCATCCAACACTTCCCACACTGCCCCTACTCGGATGGTATCGCGCCGTCCCAACCTTCGCTCTCTCTCCCCCCGCTACTCTCTCCTCTTCCATCCTATCATCTCTTCCCTCTGCTCAAACCTTCTCCAACCTATCTCCTGATTCTGCCTCCTCAACCCTCCTCTCCTCCCTTTCTGCATCCTTTGACTCTCTATGTCCCCTATCCTCCAGGCCGGCTCGGTCCTCCCCTCCCGCTCCGTGGCTCGAGGACTCATTGCGAGCTCACAGAACAGGGCTCCGGGCAGCCGAGCGGAAATGGAGGAAAACTTCGCCTCCCTGCGGACCTGGCATCCTTTCACTCCCTCCTCTCTACATTTTCCTCCTCTGGCTCTGCTGATAAAGCCACTTTCTACCACTCTAAATTCCAAGCATCTGCCTCTAACCCTAGGAAGCTCTTTGCCACCTTCTCCTCCCTCCTGAATCCTCCTCCCCCTCCCCCCTCCTCCCTCTCTGCAGATGACTTCGTCAACCATTTTGAAAAGAAGGTCGACGACATCCGATCCTCGTTTGCTAAGTCAAACGACACCGCTGGTTCTGCTCACACTGCCTTACCCTGTGCTCTGACCTCTTTCTCCCCTCTCTCTCCAGATGAAATCTCGCGTCTTGTGACGGCCGGCCGCCAAACAACCTGCCCGCTTGACCCTATCCCCTCCTCTCTTCTCCAGACCATTTCCGGAGACCTTCTCCCTTACCTCACCTCGCTCATCAACTCATCCCTGACCGCTGGCTACGTCCCTTCCGTCCTCAAGAGAGCGAGAGTTGCACCCCTTCTGAAAAAACCTACACTCGATCCCTCCGATGTCAACAACTACAGACCAGTATCCCTTCTTTCTTTTCTCTCCAAAACTCTCGAACGTGCCGTCCTTGGCCAGCTCTACCGCTATCTCTCTCAGAATGACCTTCTTGATCCAAATCAGTCAGGTTTCAAGACTAGTCATTCAACTGAGACTGCTCTTCTCTGCATCACGGAGGCGCTCCGCACTGCTAAAGCTAACTCTCTCTCCTCTGCTCTCATCCTTCTAGACCTATCGGCTGCCTTCGATACTGTGAACCATCAGATCCTCCTCTCCACCCTCTCCGAGTTGGGCATCTCCGGCGCGGCCCACGCTTGGATTGCGTCCTACCTGACAGGTCGCTCCTACCAGGTGGCGTGGCGAGAATCTGTCTCCTCACCACGCGCTCTCACCACTGGTGTCCCCAGGGCTCTGTTCTAGGCCCTCTCCTATTCTCGCTATACACCAAGTCACTTGGCTCTGTCATAACCTCACATGGTCTCTCCTATCATTGCTATGCAGACGACACACAATTAATCTTCTCCTTTCCCCCTTCTGATGACCAGGTGGCGAATCGCATCTCTGCATGTCTGGCAGACATATCAGTGTGGATGACGGATCACCACCTCAAGCTGAACCTCGGCAAGACGGAGCTGCTCTTCCTCCCGGGGAAGGACTGCCCGTTCCATGATCTCGCCATCACGGTTGACAACTCCATTGTGTCCTCCTCCCAGAGCGCTAAGAACCTTGGCGTGATCCTGGACAACACCCTGTCGTTCTCAACTAACATCAAGGCGGTGGCCCGTTCCTGTAGGTTCATGCTCTACAACATCCGCAGAGTACGACCCTGCCTCACACAGGAAGCGGCGCAGGTCCTAATCCAGGCACTTGTCATCTCCCGTCTGGATTACTGCAACTCGCTGTTGGCTGGGCTCCCTGCCTGTGCCATTAAACCCCTACAACTCATCCAGAACGCCGCAGCCCGTCTGGTGTTCAACCTTCCCAAGTTCTCTCACGTCACCCCGCTCCTCCGCTCTCTCCACTGGCTTCCAGTTGAAGCTCGCATCCGCTACAAGACCATGGTGCTTGCCTACGGAGCTGTGAGGGGAACGGCACCTCAGTACCTCCAGGCTCTGATCAGGCCCTACACCCAAACAAGGGCACTGCGTTCATCCACCTCTGGCCTGCTCGCCTCCCTACCACTGAGGAAGTACAGTTCCCGCTCAGCCCAGTCAAAACTGTTCGCTGCTCTGGTCCCCCAATGGTGGAACAAACTCCCTCACGACGCCAGGACAGCGACCACCTTCCGGAGACACCTGAAACCCCACCTCTTTAAGGAATACCTAGGATAGAATAAGTAATCCTTCTCACCCCCCTAAAAGATTTAGATGCACTATTGTAAAGTGGCTGTTCCACTGGATGTCATAAGGTGAATGCACCAATTTGTAAGTCGCTCTGGATAAGAGCGTCTGCTAAATGACTTAAATGTATGTATGTATGTTAACTATTCATGAAAATCGCAAATTAAATGAAATTAATCTATTTGCTCTCAAGCTTAGCCTTTTGTTAACAACACTGTCATCTCAGATTTTCAAAATATGCTTTTGAACCATAGCTAAACAAGCATTTGTGTAACAATATTGATAGCCTAGCATAGGATTTATGCCTGGCTTTCAGCATGCAACATTTTCACAAAAACCAGAAAAGGATTCAAATAAAATAATTTACCTTTGAAGAACTTCAGATATTTTCAATGAGGAGACTCTCAGTTAGATAGCAAATTTTTTACAAAAAAATATTATTTGTGTTGACAAATCGGTCAGTTTTCTTCATTCTTCATCACGTTTGGGTTAAAAAAAAACCGAAAATTAAGTCATTAAAACGCAAACTTTTTTCCAAATTAACTCCATAATATCAACAGAAACATGGCAAACCGATGTTTAGAATCAATCCTCAAGGTGTTTTTCACATATCTATCGATGATAAAATCCCTCGTGGCAGTTGACTTACTCTTCTGAAGAAATGGAACGCGCATGGACCTACAGATTACGCAATAATTTTGACACAGGACACCGGTGCGGGACACCAGGTAAATGTAGTCTCTTATGGTCAATCTTCCAATGATATGCCTACAAACACGTCACAATGCTGCAGACACCTTGGAGAAATGACACAAAGAGCAGGCTCATTCCTGGCGCATTGACAGCCATATAAGGAGACATTGGAACCCAGCGCCTTCAGAATCTGGGGCATTTCCTGTATGAAACTTCATCTTGGTTTCGCCTGTAGCATTAGTTCTGGGGCACTCACAGATAATATCTTTGCAGTTTTGGAAACGTGAGAGTTTTGTCTTTCCAAGGCTGTCAATTCCATGCATAGTCGAGCATATTTTCGTGACAAAATATTGCGCTTAAAACGGGCTCGTCTTTTTATCCAATAATGACATAGCGCCCCCATAGGTTGAAGAGGTTAAAGTACTTTGTTTCCTCTTTCAAAATATTTTTGGGTGAATCATGGATGACTCCATCATTTGTAACAAGTTTCAGTAAATTATTTTTGGTAGCATTTCTATGATGAAGATACATTTAATTTGGTGAATTTTCATATTCCATCCAGTTTGCTTTATTTTTTATAACATATTACTCTTGATCTTTCTTAAATCAAGTTATTTTTGTTTTTTTCTAACTTAATTGGTGCCTTTCTGGTACAGTTCTTTTGTTGCTTTCTATTGTTATTGCTTTCTATCTATACTGTTAGTCCCTCTATTTCCCTTTGTTAATAGGAAGTATTTTGACCTAAAGTACTTCGGTTTTAAAGACGAGTATTGAATTGCATGGCCTCTAAAGGCACATTTTAAAACTGTCCCATACAATAAGGGGATCTGCTGTGCTTATGTTATATCGGAATAAGTTTGTTTATAAATTCTTGGTCTTGGTTAAAATCAATCAATCAAATTGATTTAAAAAGCTCTTCTTACATCAGCTGATGTCACAACGTGCTGTACAGAAACCCAGCCCAAAACCCCAAACAGCAAGCAATGCAGGCGTAGAAGCACAGTGGCTAGGAAAAACTCCATAGAAAGGCCAGAACCTTGGAAGAAACCTAGAGAGGAACCAGGCTATGCGGGGTGGCCAGTCCTCTTCTGGCTGTGCCGGGTGGAGATTATAACAGAACATGGCCAAGATGTTCAAATGTTCATAGATGACCAGCAGGGTCAAATAATAATAATCACAGTGGTTGTAGAGGGTGCAACTGGTCAGCAATCAGGAGTAAATGTCTGTTGGCTTTTCATAGCCGATCATTCAGAGTATCTCTACCGCTCCTGCTGTCTCTAGAGAGTTGAAAACAGCAGGTCTAGGAAAGGTAGCATGTTCGGTGAACAGGTCAGGGTTCCATAGCCGCAGGCAGAACAGTTGAAACTGGAGCAGCAGCATGACCAGGTGGACTGGGGACAGCAAGGAGTCATCAGGCCAGGTAGTCCTAAGGAATGGTCCTAGGGTTCAGGTCCTCCGAGAGAGAGAAAGAAAGAGAATTAGAGACGGCATACTTAAATTCACACAAGACACGGATAAGACAGGAGAAATACTCCAGATATAACAGACTGACCCTATCCCCCCCAACACACAAACTATTGCAGCATAAATACTGGAGGCTGAGAAAGGAGGGGTCGGGAGACCCTTCTTGCCATCCAATAGGCATTGGTTACATTTCAAAAAACCTCACCCACGTGGAAATTCTGTAAGAGTAATGTGTATGCCAATTATTTAATGGTCTGACCCCATTCTGTCACCTATCAACACTTTTTAAAATGTATTTATTTAAAAAAATCTTTTGGTGTCTGAGAGAATGACCTAAGAAAGTAGTCAAGCTTAATTGAGCCTCTGCCATATTTATCTCACTAGGTCAGGATATTTAAGCCTCCATACGGTATATCCACTAGTTCTAATATATGTTTTCTTTACATTCCATTGAGGTATATAAAAATGTATTATAATCTCACACCCTAACAATACAGTCTTGAATTGCCTGTAGGCTTGATAAACGATTATTAGATATTTTCAAAGAACCGTGGATTATCATTATTTGGACCTTATAGATTAAGGAACCAAATCTGTTTATGGTCTGATAACATATTTTAAAGAATCCATCTACCTTTAATATCATCACCCATTTTGACTTTCTTTGCCCATAGGAGAAGTATATTCGATCACACAACTTCATCTTAAATGGTTGAATGAGTTTCGTGTAAACAATAGAGATTTTATTCCTTCTCTTTTTGCCAGGTAAATACTGATCGTCTTTTTGTATTATCTACTAAGCCATTACAATTATAACTGGCTATACTCATCACCATTTGCCATAATGAGAAACAAGTTTGAATTCTATTTATCATAATATACTATTTGTAAACTTACCATTACAAAGTATCATGATCATTTAGTGTCCATATAGCTTTGCCATGATATTTCCACTGCTACTGAGTAAACCTCTAATTGTTTTAAAACCTAAAACCTCCCCCCATCCCAAGTTGGGTTTTCATCCCAGTAACTAGAAGACCACCCCTGTCCAACTGGATCCTGGGGCTTTTGAGAGATTGGGACCCATCCTTTGAAAAGAGGCCGCAGTGCCACCTACAGAACAGAAGCAGCCAAAAGGATTTCCAATGACATCTCCTCGATTATAATGTATACAGTTGTGGATATATATATATATATATATACATACACACACACACACACACACACACACACACACACACACACACACACACACACACACACACACACACACACACACACACAGTAGCAGTCAAAAAGTTTGTACACACCTACTCATTAAAGAGTTTTTCTTTATTTGTACTATTTTCTACATTGTAGAATAATAGTGAAGACATCAAAACTATAAAATAGCACATATGGAATCATGTACTAACCAAAAAAAAGTGTCAAACAAATATAAATATATTTTAGATTCTTCACCCTTTACCTGATGGCAGCTTTGCACACACTTGGCATTATCTCAAACAGCTTCACCTGAAATTATATTCCCACATATGCTGAGCACTTGTTGGCTGCTTTTCCTTCAATCTGTGGTACAACTCATCCCAAACCATCTTTAAATTATTATTTTTTTAAAACCTTTATTTAACTAGGCAAGTCAGTTAAGAACAAATTCTTATTTTCAATGACGGCCTAGGAACAGTGGTTTAACTGCCTTGTTCAGGAGCAGAACGACAGATTTGTACCTTGTCAGCTCGGGAATTCAATCTTGCAACCTTTCGGTTACTAGTCCAATGATCTAACCACTGGGTTACGCTGCCACCTGTCTCAATTGGGTTAACTTCTTGCGACTCTCAAACCCGGATCCGGGAGCGTAATCATCGCCTCAAACTAATTAGCATAACGCAGCGGATATAAATCTTCCTAGAAAATCTTCCTATTCATGAAAATTACAAATTAAATATATTGAGACACAGCTTAGCCTTTTGATAATCACACTGCCATCTCAGATTTTCAAAATATGCTTTACAGCCAACGCTAGACAAGCATTTGTGTAAGTTTATCATGGCATAATGCTATGCTAGGCTCTGCTGGCAGCAGGCAACATTTTCACGAAAATAAGAAAAGCAATCAAATGAAATCATTTACCTTTGAAGAACTTCGGATGTTTTCACTCAGGAGACTCCCAGTTAGATAGCAAATGTTCCTTTTTTCCAAAAATATTATTTTTGTAGGTGAAATAGCTCCCGTTTGTTCTTCACGTTTGGCTGAGAAATCGTCTGGAAAATGCGGTCACTACAACGCCAAACTTTTTTCCAAATTAGCTCCATAATATCGACAGAAACATGGCAAACGTTGTTTAGAATCAATTCTCAAGGTGTTTTTCACATATCTATTCGATAATATATCCGTCGGGACAATTGGTTTCTCATTAGAAGCGATTGGAATAATGGCTAACTCAGTACTTTACGCAAGATTTTCTGCTGGAGCCATCATGTGACCACTTGCTCAATGTTGTCCCTTACGGCTATTCTTCAACATAAATGCGTAAAAAGACGTCATAATGCTGTAGACGCCTTGGGGAATACGTAGAAAGCGTAAGCTCATTCGTAGGCCATTCACAGCCATATAAGGAGTCATTGGCATGAAGCGCTTTCAAAAAATGCGGCACTTCCTGATTGGATTTTTATCTGGGTTTCGCCTGTAACATCAGTTCTGTTGCAGTCACAGACAATATCTTTGCAGTTTTGGAAACGTCAGAGTGTTTTCTATCCAAATTATATGCATAGTTGAGCATCTTGTCACGACAAAATATCCCGTTTAAAACGGGAACATTTTTTATCCAAAAATGAAAATACTGCCCCCTGGTCGCAAAAGGATAAGGTTGGGTGATTGTGGAGGCCAGGTCATCTGATGCAGCACTTCATCACTCTCATTCTTGATCAAATAGCCCTTACACAGCCTGGAGGTGTGTTGGGTCATTGTCCTGTTAAAAAACAAATGATACTCCCACTAAGCTCAAACCAGATGGGATGGCATATTGCTGCAGAATGCTGTGGTAGCCATGCTCATTAAGTGTGCCTTGAATTCTAAATAAATCACTGACAGTGTCACCAGCAAAGCACCATCACACCTCCTCTAAGCTTCACGGTGGGAACCACACATGTGGAGACCATCCGTTCACCTACTCTGCGTCTCACAAAGACACGGCGGTTGGAACCAAAAATCTCAAATTTGGACTCATCAGACCAATGGACAGATTTCCACCTGTTGGTGTTCTTACTAGTGGTTTCTTTTCAGCAATTCGACCATGAAGGCCTGATTCACACAGTCTCCTCTGAACAGTTGATGTTGAGATGTGTCTGTTACTTGAACTCCATGAAACATTTACTTGGGCTGCAATCTGATGCTGGTAACTCTAATGTTCTTATCCTCTGCATCAGAGGTAACTCTGGGTCTTCCTTTCCTGTGGCGGTCCTCGTTAGAGCCAGTTTCATCAACGCGCTTGATGGTTTTTGCGAATGCACTTTTTAAGAAATGTTCAAAGTTCTTAATGTACCGTGTTGACTGACCTTCATGTCTTAAATAATAATGGACTGTCGTTTCTCTTTGCTTATTTGAGATGTTCTTGCCATAATATGGACTTGGTCTTATACCAAATAGGGCTATCTTTTGTATACCAGCCCTACTTTGTCACAACACCACTGATTGGCTCAAATGCATTAAGAAGGAAAGAATTTCCACAAATTAACTTTTTAAAAGGTACACCTGCTAATTGAAATGTATTCCAGGTGACTACCTCATGAAGCTGGTTGAGAGAATGCCCAGAGTGTGCAAAACTGTCAAGGCAAAGGCTGGCTGTTTTTTTTGTTTCAACACTTTTTTGATTACTACATGATTCCATATGTGTTATTACATAGGTTGGATGTCTTCACTATTATTCTACAATGTAGAAAATAGTAAAAGTAAAGAAAAACCATTGAATGAATGGGTGTGTCCAAACTTTTGACTGGTACTGTAGATATTACAAATGTATAACTTGCATATCTTAATGTATTTAATTAACAAATAATATAATTAATAATGTAGGCACTTCCAACAAGGGATTGTTACATATAACCAGGAATGATATTACAAAAATGACATTTTACTCCTCGGTAAGAAAACAATTATTGATTCATCCTATACCGTCCCTAACACCATTACCCCAAAGCAACAGATGTGAGATACATACGCGCACTCCGCTGCCAGTTTATTAGGTACACCCATCTAGTTATGGATTGAACCCCTTCTTTGCCTCCAGAACAGACTGAATTCTTCCGGGCATGGAAATGTTCCTCAATTGGTATCAAGGGACAAAACCTGTGCCAGGAAAACATTCCCCATACCACTGCCACCAGCTTGTATCGTTGACACCAGGCAGGATGGAGCCATGGACTCATGCTTCTTACGCCAAATCCCCACTCTGTCATTGGTATGATGCCACAGGAACCGGGATTCGAGTCCTCAGTTGTCCAGTGTTGGTGACCGCGTGCCCATTGGAGCTGCTTATTCTTGTTTTTACCTGATTGGAACCTGAGTGGAACCAGGTGTGGTCGTCTTCTGCAGTAGCCCATCCGTGACAATGACAGACGAGTTGTGTGTTCCGAGATGCCGTTCTGCACACCACTGTTGTACAGCGCCGATTGTGGCCCGCCTGTTAGTTTGCACGATTCTTGCCATTCTCCTTTGCCCACAGGACTGCCACTGACTGGATGTTTTTTGTTTGTTGCACCTTTCTCTGTTATCTCTAGACACTATCGTGCGTGAAAAGCCCAGGAGGGCGGCCATTTCTGAGATACTGGAACCTGCTTGCACCGACGATCATACCACACTCGCTTAGAATGTTTAAAACAAGTGACTTAACTTTCAATGGAACAGTAACTGAATGCCTGTATGCCAGATTTTTATATCGAACAAGGATTAGGTATTATTTAAAATAAATGATGTTTTATATAAGGTGAAATCCTATTATTATGTTCTAGTTTTGTACGATTGTCATGCACACAACAAAACATCAATCACGACCATAACATGTAGCGTTTCTCTTCTCAGTTTTGACCCCATTACATGGAGAAAAACTCTTCCCTCTCTTCAGAGCAGTGATGGCTTGTGTTCTCCCTTTAATCGGGGTGGCAGGGTAGCCTAGTGGTTAGAGCGTTAGACTAGTAACCGGAAGGTTGCAAGTTCAAACCCCTGAGCTGACAAGGTACAAATCTGTCGTTCTGCCCCTGAACAGGCAGGTTCCTAGGCTGTCATTGAAAATAAGAATTTGTTCTTAAGTGACTTTTCTGTTTAAATAAAGGTTAAAAAAAATACAAAAAATAATCAAAAATCAAAAACAGGTACGTTATTTGTTGACTGATGTCTTTCCACGTCAGAGTCTCAAACTCGGTCTGGTCTGAGAAGGCATTGCAACATCTAATAAGGACTGGCTCTTCCACCAGTTTCTTTCATCACTCTTGTTTGAAAGATACCTGTCAACGTGATTTTACCCCACAAAAGCAGCCGGGGGCCTTGAAAGATACCCGTCAACGTGATTACCCCACAAAAGCAGCCGGGGGCCTTGAAAGATACCTGTCAACGTGATTTTACCCCACAAAAGCAGCCGGGGGCCTTGAAAGATACCTGTCAACGTGATTTTACCCCACAAAAGCAGCCGGGGGCCTTGAAAGATACCTGTCAACGTGATTTTACCCCACAAAAGCAGCCGGGGCCTTGAAAGATACCTGTCAACGTGATTTTACCCCACAAAAGCAGCCGGGGGCCTTGAAAGATACCCGCCAACGTGATTTTACCCCACAAAAGCAGCCGGAACTTGTGAGCCTTGAAAGATGCGTGACCCTTCCATTTATGTGTAATAATATATTTAAAACCTCTATGACCTTATTGGCATTCATAGCTATAATATTGAGGAAGGTAAGTATAAGTTTAACATTGAAACAACACAAAAATCTAGTTGATTCAACTAATTATTATTTAGTAACTGATTCCATCCACTGCCTTTTTGTTTACTCAACTTTGCGTTCAAATATTACCTGAACATGAAGTTTGTAGTTGCCCCAAACAATAGGTTTGGGACACCAACACATTCAAATAGTGCTTTTAACGTACATAGTTGAGATACATTGTACATGTTCATCTATACTGTAATTAATATGCATCGTGTCCTCACCTGGGATTTGAACTCACAATCTCTTGGTTTACATCATTCCTATCTTCCTGCTACGCCTCTCTCACGCTCTCTGTGTCTCACGCTCTCTGTGTCTCACGCTCTCTGTGTCTCTTGCTCTCCATCCATCCAACCCCCTAAATGCGGACGACACATTTCAGTTGAATGCATTGGTATACAACTGACTAGGTATCCCCCTTTCCCTTCTCTCTCTTTCTAACCTTTCTCTCTCCCCCTAGCCAAACTTTCTATCCAACCTTTCTCTCTCTCTATCCAACCTTTCTCCTTCTCTCTCTATACACACTTTCTCTCTTTCTATCCAACCTTTCTCTCTCTCTCTATCCAACCTCTCATTCTCTCTATCCAAACTTTCTCTCTTTCTATCCAAACTTTCTCTCTCTCTATCCAACCATTCTCCTTCTCTCTCTATCCAACCATTCTCCTTCTCTCTCTATCCAACCATTCTCCTTCTCTCTCTATCCAACCATTCTCCTTCTCTCTCTATCCAACCATTCTCCTTCTCTCTCTATCCAACCTTTCTCCTTCTCTCTCTATCCAACCTTTCTCCTTCTCTCTCTATCCAACCCCCTAAATGCTGAAGACACATTTAATTTGAATGCATTTTGACTAGGTATCCCCCTTTTCTCTCCATCTGTGTCTGTCTCTGTGTACGGTGCTGTGCAATAAACAGGTGCTAAATGTATTGCATTCATAAAGTATTATCCTCTTTGTTAGACCACTGCAAACTTGTTTTTGTGTTATATAGTTACAGTGAATTATGTTGTCATGGTGTGACAAAGCAACACCTGTTTTACTGTGTTCATTCAAATGTACCTTTACACAATCCATGTTTTGACAGGTTGGAATAAATTCTACTTATTGTGAAGTGTGTTGTTTTGATTGCACTGTCCTTTATCATCTTGCATTGCTGTCGCCTGAGCCCTACCTTTGATGTAAATACAACACCAAGCAAATGTATGCAATAATAATCATTCATTTAGCAGACACTTTGACCCAAAGCAAGTTTACAGTACAATGACAGCATTTTGAGTACCCAGTGGGAATCGAACCCACAACTCTGCAGCGTCACACTCTTGAGCGTGTGGCTATATCTAAGTTGCTATTGTAGCAACCGTAACCTAACACCTAGTGATCTTGTCAAGAGGTTCAGACGTCTTGGTGTAACAGTTAAGGTGTTGGCTTGACAGTCCCTGGACCCTGGTTTGAGACCTGGTCGTGAATACCCACCAAATTCAGCATATTGGTGTCAGAAATGGGACGGTGCCTGTGAAACAATTGGAGCGGCGTGTACATGTAAGGGACTTGTATAGAGAAGTGTGAGGACACGTTGGACCTCTTGGCGTAATGGTTAAGGTGTTGGCTTGAACCGCTGGACCTGGGTTCGAGTCCCGTTAAGGGCTTCAGGATATGAAGCTTTTTTCCTCATAGTGTGCTGTTGAAGTGACCTCGGTGGAGATTTAACGAATTGATTTAACACAAGATAACGAGTAGGTCAACATGGAGCTGGGGATGGGCTGGCGCTGTCCGAGAATGTCAATCACAGCAGGAGAGCGCTCCGATTGGATGTTCTCCTCATGTCCCTATTGGTACAACAACGATGAAGGAATAGACAAGACATGGAGGAGAGGTAGTCATTCTCAAAACAACATGGCCGATCCTGACCTGCTGAGCTCATCACGGTGAACACTACAAAATACGAGCATTTTAGACAAATTAGATCAGGTCAGAGGAATTGGGAGTTTATCATTGGGGCTTATTGCAAATGTGTTATTGATTTGTAGTTATTTAAATTTTGGCATGTGTCCATAAACTCAAACTGTACATTTATCACATGCAGTGGAAGTCTGAAAAGGAAAACAAGACAAAAGCCTTTTGGCCGTTGAACTGAAAGCAGGTCACCAGAGGCTATACCAAACTGAAGTCAGGAAAGGGAAGGACTTGCAGGTCAGTACCCCGTGTCCAGCCAGTACCCCGTGACCAGCCAGTCTGGTGTGTCCAGCCAGTACCCCGTGTCCAGCCAGTACCCCGTGTCCAGCCAGTACCCCGTGTCCAGCCAGTACCCCGTGTCCAGACAGTACCCCGTGACCAGCCATTCTGGTGTGTCCAGCCAGTACCCCGTGACCAGCCAGTCTGGTGTGTCCAGCCAGTACCCCGTGACCAGTCAGTCTGGTGTGTCCAGCCAGTACCCCGTGACCAGCCAGTCTGGTGTGTCCAGCCAGTACCCCGTGACCAGTCAGTCTGGTGTGTCCAGCCAGTACCCCGTGACCAGCCAGTCTGGTGTGTCCAGCCAGTACCCCGTGACCAGCCAGTCTGGTGTGTCCAGCCAGTACCCCGTGTCCAGCCAGTACCCCGTGTCCAGCCAGTACCCCGTGACCAGCCAGTACCCCATGTCCAGCCAGTACCCCGTGTCCAGCCAGTACCCCATGACCAGCCAGTACCCCGTGACCAGCCAGTACCCCGTGACCAGCCAGTACCCCGTGTCCAGCCAGTACCCCGTGTCCAGCCAGTACCCCGTGACCAGCCAGTCTGGTGTGTCCAGCCAGTCTGGTGTGTCCAGCCAGTACCCCGTGACCAGCCAGTACCCCGTGACCAGCCAGTACCCCGTGTCCAGCCAGTACCCCGTGACCAGCCAGTCTGGTGTGTCCAGCCAGTACCCCGTGACCAGTCAGTCTGGTGTGTCCAGCCAGTACCCCGTGACCAGCCAGTCTGGTGTGTCCAGCCAGTACCCCGTGACCAGCCAGTCTGGTGTGTCCAGCCAGTACCCCGTGACCAGCCAGTCTGGTGTGTCCAGCCAGTACCCCGTGTCCAGCCAGTACCCCGTGTCCAGCCAGTCTGGTGTGTCCAGCCAGTACCCCGTGTCCAGCCAGTCTGGTGTGTCCAGCCAGTACCCAATGTCCAGCCAGTCTGGTGTGTCCAGCCAGTACCCCGTGACCAGCCAGTCTGGTGTGTCCAGCCAGTACCCCGTGTCCAGCCAGTACCCCGTGTCCAGCCAGTACCCCGTGTCCAGCCAGTCCGCGTGTGTCCAGCCAGTACCCCGTGTCCAGCCAGTACCCCGTGTCCAGCCAGTACCCCGTGTCCAGCCAGTCTGGTGTGTCCAGCCAGTACCCCGTGTCCAGCCAGTACCCCGTGTCCAGCCAGTCTGGTGTGTCCAGCCAGTACTGCGTGTCCAGCCAGTACCCCGTTTCCAGACAGTACCCCGTGACCAGCCATTCTGGTGTGTCCAGCCAGTACCCCGTGACCAGCCAGTCTGGTGTGTCCAGCCAGTACCCCGTGACCAGCCAGTCTGGTGTGTCCAGCCAGTACCCCGTGTCCAGCCAGTCTGGAGTGTCCAGCCAGTACCCCGTGACCAGCCAGTCTGGTGTGTCCAGACAGTACCCCGTGACCAGCCATTCTGGTGTGTCCAGCCAGTACCCCGTGACCAGCCAGTACCCCGTGACCAGCCAGTCTGGTGTGTCCAGCCAGTACCCCGTGTCCAGCCAGTCTGGAGTGTCCAGCCAGTACCCCGTGTCTAGCCAGTCTGGAGTGTCCAGCCAGTACCCCGTGACCAGCCAGTCTGGTGTGTCCAGCCAGTACCCCGTGACCAGCCATTCTGGTGTGTCCAGCCAGTACCCCGTGACCAGCCAGTCTGATGTGTCCAGTCAGTCTGGTGTGTCCAGCCAGTACCCCGTGTCCAGCCAGTACCCCGTGTCCAGCCAGTCTGGTGTGTCCAGCCAGTACTCCGTGTCCAGCCAGTACCCTGTTTCCAGACAGTACCCCGTGACCAGCCATTCTGGTGTGTCCAGCCAGTACCCCGTGACCAGCCAGTCTGGTGTGTCCAGCCAGTACCCCGTGACCAGCCAGTCTGGTGTGTCCAGCCAGTACCCCGTGACCAGCCAGTCTGGTGTGTCCAGCCAGTACCCCGTGACCAGCCAGTACCCCGTGACCAGCCAGTACCCCGTGACCAGCCAGTCTGGTGTGTCCAGCCAGTACCCCGTGTCCAGCCAGTCTGGAGTGTCCAGCCAGTACCCCGTGTCCAGCCAGTCTGGAGTGTCCAGCCAGTACCCCGTGTCCAGCCAGTCTGGTGTGTCCAGCCAGTACCCCGTGACCAGCCATTCTGGTGTGTCCAGCCAGTACCCCGTGTCCAGCTAGACTGGTGTGTCCAGCAAGTACCCCGTGTCCAGCTAGACTGGTGTGTCCAGCAAGTATCCCGTGTGTCCAGCTCGACTGGTGTGTCCAGCAAGTACCCCGTGTCCAGCTCGACTGGTGTGTCCAGCCAGTACCCCGTGTCCAGCTCGACTGGTGTGTCCAGCCAGTAGCCCGTGTCCAGCTCGACTGGTGTGTCCAGCCAGTAGCCCGTGTCCAGCTCGACTGGTGTGTCCAGCCAGTACCCCGTGTCCAGCTCGACTGGTGTGTCCAGCCAGTACCCCGTGTCCAGCTCGACTGGTGTCTGAAACTAAGCATGTGAGCAAATACCCCAAGACCTGTTTCTTCATCTGCCAGCAGCTACAAGCTACACTTTACCAGCCTGACACACACACACCTCCCTCTGAGTGTAAAGCCCCAAGAGGATCCCACCCCTAGAGAGGTTTTATATCCCCCATTGCCTTCAACTTATCCTGGTCTTCCCTTTAATATGGCAGCACTCTCTGTACCGGCTTTTACATGTCTCAAACAAGAGTGGGAGATTCAATTGTGTTTTTTAAATTGAACAAATAACTTAGTTTAAATCATTTATACTTCTGATATTCATTGTGTTGTCCATGTATGGTGATAGTCCAAGTTGGAGTTGCCCACTGCATACTCTCATTGTCACACAGCAATGGAGCTGGCAAGACAACACAAACAGATCTGGCACTCAGGCTAGTGTTATTCTCAGTTTTTAAATCTTGTTTCTCTCTCTCATTCAAACAGGAACCTGCTGGACATGGACACCTTCTCCAAATCAGACCCTGGTATGTGATGCTTCTTTACAAGGGTTGCAAAGCCTTTCTTGTAAGCACTTACAAGTTTATATGAAAAGCTTAAAACATGATGTAATGACATCATCTGCATGACCTGTATAACATACACATGCCATTCTACTGTTCCGAGTGTTCTTAAAATAGAACTGTTGAAGGCGCTCCAGATACCACCATGGAACACATAGAACTACACAATGTATCTATCTTATCTTCAGTGACCATGCACCTTTGGGTAATTACTGTCAGTCTAGCCTCCAGGATAGTCAGGTACACAGCGTTATATGGCAAGTGTTGGCTTAAGGTTGAACTCTCAACTCATCTCTTAAGTGCTTTTACACCTGTATTGTTTGCTGTTTGGGGTTTTAGGCTGGGTTTCTGTACAGCACTTTGAGATATCAGCTGATGTACGAAGGGCTATATAAATAAATTTGATTTGAATTACATGACTTTGCCTGATTGACTTGACAACTCCTTTGCTCTCCACTCCAAATGACGCACACACACACACACACACACACACACACACACACACACACACACACACACACACACACACACACACACACACACACACACACACACACACACACTGACGCATGTGGAGTAGTAGTTTCAGCGTATATGCTCCTCCAAGCAATTGAGGAGCCCTATATATTTTAAATGGACATTCCGCTGTTCAACTTCATGAATACATTTCCAGCACCACCCCAACATCAACATATGTGAAAATTCAATGTTTCTATTGTTTTGAGTAAGATAAGTGTTTCCAATGACTTCCAATTCCTCATATAGCCCTTCTTACATCAGCTGTACAGAAACCCATTCTAAAACCCCAAACAGCAAGCAATGCAAGGGTAGAAGCATGGTGGCTAGGAAAAACTCCCTAGAAAGGCCAAAACCTAGGATGAAACCTAGAGAGGAACCAGGCTATGAGGGGTGGCCAGTCCTCTGCTGGCTGTGCCGGGTGGAGATTATAACAGAACATGGCCAAGATGTTCAAATGTTCATAAATGACCAGCAGGGTCAAATAATAATATCTCATCTATCTTTTTTACTACAAAACATAGAAATACAAACATGTTGCTCGAGATGATCAATTTGAAGTTGAACATTTTTTTACATTTCCCTTTACACGTTGCAGCAGCACAAATTCAATTTGGCAATGTGTGCGTTGCCTTGTTTTGCAAGTCAGGATTTGTATTTTTGGTTTTATTGAACAGATGGCACAATAGAGGAAAGATGGAAGGTGAAGTATAAGTGGGCTGGATTCAAACCCATGCTGACTTTGGTCCATGCATGGTCCAGGTTCAGCTACACTGACCACTGGACCACACAGGCCTCCACTTGGGATCTGAACAGGAACTCTTCCATCTGTCTTTCAAGTCTACAGATCTTGTTGAGGAAAATCTGAGCATTTGTCATCAATGCATCTATCATAATCTTGGATACCCAGAACTAAAATATTGTGTCAGATGCTTGATTCAAGTTCTGTGGGGTAAACTGTTGGAAAATGTACAAATGAGTTTTGGGCAAGTCTATGGGCCGAATGCTCCCTCCCCTTCCGAAATTACAAAGATGCGAAATCTTGATGAAAAATCTGAGTTCCGGAACAAGATTTATTGTTGGTTGTCCCATTCCACAGTCTGTGGACAGACGCTGCTACCTTTTACGATACGTGTGTCTGTCCATGAGAGACTACATCGCTCAGGATATCTCTGTATTTTCAGGGGAGAGAAATCCACACTTAATTGAACATGAAGTGGAAATTCACAACCCCTAACTCACAGCCCTCTGCATTTCAACACACTGTACTCAAGAAACGCTGTAAATACCACTGACCCAGAAGAGCCAATGGTACAGTAGTGATGCACTTCGCTATCCACTACACTCAGATGTCTGTGTGTGTGTCCCTCAACTCATTCTCACCAATGGTAAAGGACTAATTAAATCTTCAATAGAGACTGTGTTCCTGATATAGGGAGCTTAGTAAACAAAGCCCTCGATTGATTTCTTTGTTTGATTTTGACTCTGTGAAGTGCTTCTTCATCACAGACAGGTACTTGTGTTACTTGAGTTATGTGTTACATTTCAATAGTGATTGTGAAAAGGTCACCTGTCTGCACAACTCAAAGCTGAATCCTGGATACATGTAATGTATATCTGATTCCAAAGAAAATGGATGCATCCCAAATGGCACCCTATTCTCTATGTAGTGCACTACTTTGCACTATAGCGATTAGGATGCTATTTGGGGACTACCAATGTCTAAACGGATTTGATGTACATTCTTTATTCAATATACCCTCACAGCAAGTCAGTTATGTTCGTTTGTATGTCTGGAATGGTAATAATGTATTATGAATCAATTACTCTACAAATATTTTAGATTTATTCTCAATTACTGTTACGTCATTACCCTGGGGCGGCAGGGTAGTTTAATGGTTAGAGCGTTGGGCTAGTAACTGAAAGGTTGCAAGTTCGAATCCCCGAGCTGACAAGGTACAAATCTGTCGCTCTGCCCCTGATCAAGGCAGTTGTTCCTAGGCCGTCATTGAAAATAAGAATTTGTTCTTAACTGACTTGCCTAGTTAAATAAAGGTTACATTTAAAAAAATAATAGGCCACCAGTTAATTTCATCCTGAAACTATATCTCTCTTGTCATGGTTACACACACACACACTTTTTTGATGGTGTGTGTTGGAGAGAAGATATAATGAGATACGGAGGGTCCTGGACTTCAAACCCAGGCCGGGACACTGTAAAGGTGGAAGCTCAGTGGTCCTGGATTAGCCGGGCCTTTCATGTCTCCTTTGGAACCTTCAGTGTGACCATTGAACCACAGTTCAATTGAGGCCAGAGTGCAGTCGATGGCTATCACGTAATACTGTGAGACACACCCTAAAGGGAAGTGTCGCGCCAGCCTTGTACTCTTTCAACACTAGCTGACTCAGATTGGCCTTATGTTTTTGTTACATTGAAGCTTACTACTCAGTATATACAAGTGCCTTCAGAAAGTATTCACATTTTTCCCACATTTTGTTGTGTTACAGCTTGAATTTAAAATGGAATCCATTTGATGATCTACACACAAACCCCATAATATCAAAGTAGAGTTATGTTTTTAGAATTTTTTACAAATGAATAACAACCCCTTTGTTATGGCAAGTCTTTGTTATGCGCCACTCGGGTCTAAGGCACTGCATCTCTGTGCTTGAGGCGTCACTACTGACCCTGGTTCGAATCAAGGGTTTATTAGGAAGCAGTTTGCTTCCTTAACTCCGATGCCGGAGAGGAAGGAAACTGCTCAAGGGATTTCACCATGAGGCCAATGGTGACTTTAAAACAGTTAGAGTTTATTAATGGGTGTTATGGGAGAAAACTGAGGATGGATCAACAACATTGTAATTGCTGGACTATTAAGCGCACCTGAATATAAACCGCACCAACTGATTTTAAAAAATATATATGTATTTTGTACATAAATAAGCCGCACATGTCTATAGGCCGCAGGTGCCTACCGGTACATTGAAACAAATTAACTTTACACAGCCTTTAAACGAAACACGGCTGGTAACAAAAATAAATAGGCTTTAACGAAACACGGCTTGTAACAAAAATTAAACCGTAGCCTACCAGTAAAGTCATTGGTCACTATCTTCCTCCTCCTGTGCACTGAAACCACTGAAGTCATCTCCTTCGGTGTCGGAGTTGAATAGCCTCAGAATTGCTTCATCCGATGTTGGATCATTTTCATTGTCGCTCTCGTCACTTTCATCCGGAGGCAAATTCCCCGCTGAACTGCCCTCAACAACACGCAGCAGTCCAGCCTTTCGAAACCCGTTGATGATAGTGGATTTTTTGACAATGCTCCACGCTGTCAGGACCCACTGGCAGACTTGACCATAAGTGGCTCTTCGACATGCGGCCCGTTTTAGTGAAGGATTTCTCCCCGCTTGTCATCCAAGCTTCCCACTGAACACGGAGCGCCACCTTAAATGCACGATTTACACTGATGTCCAGTGGCTGCAAATACTTTATTGTGCCCCCAGGAATCACAGCTGGAATTAAGTTTGTCCTCTTAATGGCTTCTTTCACAGAATCTGTTATGTGGGCCCTCATGCTGTCCAACACGAGCAATGCCTTGTTCTTGTGAAAGAATCCTCCCGGTCGCTTGCCGTAACACTCCGTATGCCATTCATGCATTAGGCCTTCCGTCATCCATCCTTTCTTGTTGACTTTCATAACAATTCCTCTCGGGAATGTTTCTTTTGGCATCGTCATGCGTTTAAAAATCAACATCGGTGGAATCTTTTCTCCCGATGCCGTGCAGCTCAGAACACAGGTGAAGTGCCTTTTCTCCCGATGCCATGCAGCTCAGAACACAGGTGAAGTGCCTTTTCTCCCGATGCCATGCAGCTCAGAACACAGGTGAAGTGCCTTTTCTCCCGATGCCGTGCAGCTCAGAACACAGGTGAAGTGCCTTTTCTCCCGATGCCGTGCAGCTCAGAACACAGGTGAAGTGCCTTTTCTCCCGATGACGTTGCAGCTCAGAACACAGGTGAAGTGCCTTTTCTCCCGATGCCGTGCAGCTCAGAACACAGGTGAAGTGCCTTTTCTCCCGATGCCGTGCAGCTCAGAACACAGGTGAAGTGCCTTTTCTCCCGATGCCGTGCAGCTCAGAACACAGGTGAAGTGCCTTTTCTCCCGATGCCGTGCAGCTCAGAACACAGGTGAAGTGCCTTTTTTCAAGCCCAGTTGTTTTCAGCGTGACGGATGATTCGCCTTTCCTGTTGACAGTCCGAGTGAGAGGCAGGTCAAACGTCAGAGGAACCTCATCCATATTTATGATGTCGTGCGGGCCGATGGAATGCTCCTCTATCTTGAATTTGCGGAAGTTTGAAACTTTTTCCTCGTCGGCAGGGAGCTGCTGACACAGACTTGTCCGTACCCTGATGGACAGGCCCTTACGTCTCAAATCTTAGACACCACGATGGTCCACCTCTAAAATCCTCAAACTTCATTGTGGTGGCGATTGTTTTGGCTTTCAGTCGGACAGTTGAAACACCTCGGCCGTCTGCTCTCTGTGTGTTGACCCAGTCTTCAAGCTCATTTTCTAGTTCGGGCCATCTGCTTTTCTTCCCTCTGAAAGTTTTTGTCGTCTTTTTGCACTGAGTCAGTTCCTCACGCTGCTGTTTCCAACGTCTTTATCATTGACTCATTAAGGCCAAGCTCCCGTGCAACAGCTCTATTTCCTTTTCCAACAGTCAGATCGATCGCCTTCAACTTGAAAACTGCATCATATGCATTTCTCCGTGTCTTTGCCATGATGAGGGTGACAAAATGACTACCGTAATCAGAATGATGGGAAGTTTGAGCGCGCTCGATTTAAGTCACATTATGTGACGGTGCTCAGTTTTTTGGCGGCATGAATCTTGTGAAAGTGGGAAAAATCCCAAAATTAGCCGCGTCATTGTATAAACCGCAAGGTTCAAAGCGTAGGAAAAAAGTAGAGGCTTATAGTCCGGAAATTACGGTACTCCACAAAATTATCCTAAATGACAGAGTGAAAACAAGGAAGCCTGTACAAAATACAAATATTCTAAAACATGCATCCTGTTTGCAATAAGGCACTAAAGTACAAATAAAAAAACTGCAAAAAATGTGGCAAAGAAATTGAGTTTATGTCCTGAATACTAAGGTTTTTGTTTGGGGCAAATCATCGGCAAGGACTACAGAGATTTCTATGATAGAAAGAAACGGAATTGAGCTAAGCACAGGCAAAACCCTAGAGGGAAACCTGGTTCAGTCTGCTTTCCAACAGACACTGGGAAACATTCACCTTTCAGCAGGACAATAACCTGAAACACAAGGCCAAATATACACTGGAGTGTCTTACCAAGACAACATTGAATGTTCTTGAGTGGCCTAGTTACAGTTTTTACTTAAATCGGCTTGCAAATCTTGAAAATGTCTGTCTAGAAATAATCGACAACCAACTTTACAGAGCTTGAAGAATGGAAAAAAAAAATTAATAATAAAAATAATAATAATGTGCAAATAATATACAATCCAGGTGTGCACAGCTCCCCTGGGTAAGCTCACAGAGACTTACCCAGAAATAATCACAGCTGTAATCGTATTAAATGTGATTCTAACATGTATTGACCCAGGGGTGTGAATACTTATGTAAATGAGGTATATATATGTATACAGTACCAGTCAAAAGTTTGGACACACCTTTTACTATTTTCTACTTTGTAGAATAATACTGAAGACATAAACTATGAAATAACACATGGAATCACGTAGTAACCACAAACTGTTAAACAAATCAAAATATATTTGAGATTCTTCAAAGTAGTCACCCTTTGCCGTGATTACAGCTTTGCAGACTCTTGTGACAGACATGTCTGTCATCAAGGCAAAGGTTGGCTATATTGAGTAATCTCAAATATAAAATCTATTTTGATTTGTTTAACAGTTCTTTTTTGGTTACGACATGATTCCATGTGTCATTTCATAGTTTTGATGTTTTCACTATTATTGTACAATGTAGAAAATAGTCAAAGTAAAGAAAAACCCTTGAATGAGTAGGTGTGAACACACTTTTGACTGGTACTGTATATATATTTTTTAAATACTCAAATTTCAAAAAACATATTTTCACTTTGTCATAATGGGGTTGTGTGTGTAGATGGGTGAGATTATTTTATTCATTTTTTAAAATCCATTTTGAATTCCAGCTGTAACAACAATACAATGTGGAAAAAGTCAAGGGGTGTGAATACTTTCTGAAGGCACTGTTAACTGTTTCTTGTGAGATCAAGTCGTGTAACTTTACGGCAGATCTGTGTTTTCATTCAGGGATTTGAGGATCAGTCTTTGAGAGCTCAACCCATTTTCTTTCACCACTCATCGCTCCATCAAAATGGTCGTCAACGCCCTCATCTCCTCATGAGTACTTAGGGGATGTCTTGATGGTTGTGTTCCCTCATCCCCTCAGAAGTACTTATATTAGGGTCTTGATGATTCCCTCCTTCCCTTAAAATGGTATTTCCTAGGGGAACCCTGCTATAGAGGATGTGAAGTGTCTATGCTAGGGGAACCCTGCTATAGGGGATGTGAAGTGTCTATGCTAGGGGAACCCTGCTATAGAGGATGTGAAGTGTCTATGCTAGGGGAACCCTGCTATAGGGGATGTGAAGTGTCTATGCTAGGGGAACCCTGCTATAGGGGATGTGAAGTGTCTATGCTAGGGGAACCCTGCTATAGGGGATGTGAAGTGTCTATCCTAGGGGAACCGGGCTCTAGAGGATGTGAAGTGTCTATGCTAGGGGAACCGGGCTCTAGAGGATGTGAAGTGTCTATCCTAGGGGAACCCTGCTATAGGGGATGTGAAGTGTCTATGCTAGGGGAACCCTGCTATAGAGGATGTGAAGTGTCTATGCTAGGGAACCCTGCTATAGGGGATGTGAAGTGTCTATGCTAGGGGAACCCTCTAGCTGTGAAGTGTCTATCCTAGGGGAACCGTGATGTGAGTGTCTATCCTAGGGGAACCCTGCTATAGGGGATGTGAAGTGAAGTGTCTATCCTAGGGGAACCGGGCTCTAGAGGATGTGAAGTGTCTATGCTAGGGGAACCGGGCTCTAGAGGATGTGAAGTGTCTATGCTAGGGGAACCGGGCTCTAGAGGATGTGAAGTGTCTATGCTAGGGGAACCCTGCTATAGGGGATGTGAAGTGTCTATCCTAGGGGAACCAGGCTCTAGAGGATGTGAAGTGTCTATCCTAGGGGAACCGGGCTCTAGAGGATGTGAAGTGTCTATCCTAGGGGAACCCTGCTATAGGGGATGTGAAGTGTCTATGCTAGGGGAACCCTGCTATAGAGGATGTGAAGTGTCTATGCTAGGGGAACCCTGCTATAGGGGATGTGAAGTGTCTATGCTAGGGGAACCCTGCTATAGGGGATGTGAAGTGTCTATCCTAGGGGAACCCTGCTATAGGGGATGTGAAGTGTCTATCCTAGGGGAACCGGGCTCTAGAGGATGTGAAGTGTCTATGCTAGGGGAACCGGGCTCTAGAGGATGTGAAGTGTCTATGCTAGGGGAACCGGGCTCTAGAGGATGTGAAGTGTCTATGCTAGGGGAACCCTGCTATAGGGGATGTGAAGTGTCTATCCTAGGGGAACCGGGCTCTAGAGGATGTGAAGTGTCTATCCTAGGGGAACCGGGCTCTAGAGGATGTGAAGTGTCTATCCTAGGGGAACCGGGCTCTAGAGGATGTGAAGTGTCTATCCTAGGGGAACCGGGCTCTAGAGGATGTGAAGTGTCTATCCTAGGGGAACCGGGCTCTAGAGGATGTGAAGTGTCTATCCTAGGGGAACCGGGCTCTAGAGGATGTGAAGTGTCTATCCTAGGGGAACCGGGCTCTAGAGGATGTGAAGTGTCTATCCTAGGGGAACCGGGCTCTAGAGGATGTGAAGTGTCTATCCTAGGGGAACCGGGCTCTAGAGGATGTGAAGTGTCTATCCTAGGGGAACCGGGCTCTAGAGGATGTGAAGTGTCTATCCTAGGGGAACCGGGCTCTAGAGGATGTGAAGTGTCTATCCTAGGGGAACCGGGCTCTAGAGGATGTGAAGTGTCTATCCTAGGGGAACCGGGCTCTAGAGGATGTGAAGTGTCTATCCTAGGGGAACCGGGCTCTAGAGGATGTGAAGTGTCTATCCTAGGGGAACCGGGCTCTAGAGGATGTGAAGTGTCTATCCTAGGGGAACCCTGCTATAGGGGATGTGAAGTGTCTATCCTAGGGGAACCCTGCTATAGGGGATGTGAAGTGTCTATGCTAGGGGAACCGGGCTCTAGAGGATGTGAAGTGTCTATCCTAGGGGAACCGGGCTCTAGAGGATGTGAAGTGTCTATCCTAGGGGAACCGGGCTCTAGAGGATGTGAAGTGTCTATCCTAGGGGAACCGGGCTCTAGAGGATGTGAAGTGTCTATCCTAGGGGAACCGGGCTCTAGAGGATGTGAAGTGTCTATCCTAGGGGAACCGGGCTCTAGAGGATGTGAAGTCTCTATCCTAGGGGAACCGGATACAGGGGATGTGGTGACGGTGGTACTGACCAACAGAACTCCTGAAGGGACACCTCACCAGATGCCCACCCACCCTTAATGGACAACACACTCAGTCTCCTTACATGTTTCCGGATCCCCCCCACTAATCTCCCCCTCCTTCATCTCTCTCTCCCTCCTTCCATCCCTCTCTCCCTCCTCTCCACTGGCCAGTCACTCTCCTAATACGGATGATGCTGGGCCAATTGTGCGCCGCCCTATGGGACTCCCGATCACGGCCGGATGTGATACAGCCCGGGATCGAACCCGTGTTGGTAGTGACGCCACTCAGGATCCTTCTTCTTCTCTTTTCCATTGATGAAGGAAGTGGAGAGGAGGGGATGGAAAACGCTTGCCTGGGCTGGGGCTTTATGGCATCACAGCTGGCTCGTACTTGTCCCACGGTGGCGGCATTATGCTGATTGGTCTCTGTATATGGCGTGTTGGCGCGCTCCCCTTTGATATGGTGCGATGTTTGTTTCTGGATGAGGAAAGGTAGGAATGCTAATTAAGTCCTGACTTAGGGGAAGCACTGTAAATATGTCCAATCTTTAAGCAAGGAGGATACCTGTTGTATTGTTCAGAGGAGCTCTCCAGTGTTGGATAAGATATCTTCATATCAGACCAGGTTCAGTATAACTGAGTTCATCTCAAGTCAGGTGCTATTCTTGCTTTCTGTGTTATGCTAACCACATTGCAAGGGTGATGCCCCTGAGGAGATAAATAAAGTTGTATTAAATAACAGTAGCAGTGCGTGGGTAAAATCAATGGGGAAGCCAAGCCAGGAAAAAAATAATAATCACAAAACTGGAGAGCAACCTCTGTCTGGTGAAGTCCACAAAACATATTGCATGTAACAAACAGTTTCATGACCTACAGCATGGTCAAGCAAGTGAATTTTTCTGACATTTTTGGACTACTAAACAACTATTGATTTAGAACCACAGCGAGTTACTGCAAGTTGGAAAGTCAGGAGCTGCCTTCACTATTCCAGCACCATTTCAACTTCAATATTTCGACATCATCTAATCACCTATGTTTAGTGACAACTAAGAGATACCAAAAACAATTTCGTCCAGTCAACGTAAGCTAAATATGATGTGGCTGTCCTTGGTTCTGATTTCTCTGTGTGTTCGTTCATGCAAGTAGAAAAAGCATATTTACTCACCCTACTTGTAGAGAAAGACCAATCCCATCCTCCTCTCTTCAGATCAGATAGATGGGCTACACATGCAGAGACAGAGGCGCTGTTTCACTCACTCGGATGCTTTCTCATAAATACTCGCCACTGTTAAATAAGGAACATGCAGTATGTCACACTTTGACAGTAACCTATGCTTGTAGTCAATGCTGTGTGTACAGATGTAGGATTGTAATTTGAGCCAGTTTGCTACAGCAGGAAATGAATCCTGTAGCAAGAGGAAATGTGAATTATTATGCGATTTATAATTAATGGCCTGTTTTGTTAGGGGTGATACTTTTCTCGTAAGGGAAAATCAAGTCTGAAATCTCAAGGTGGTAATTACAAACTTCAGATGCCTTTTTTAAACCTCATACACTACAAGTTTTGAATTTCCTTCATTGCAGGAAAGTTATCCTGCAACAGGGTGATCAAATTAAGATCCTACATCTGTACTAATAGCATAAGTATGAATGTGTCAGACAGCCTGAAAGCTATGCATACCGTGAGTGGGTATTGAAGCATGGCCATGAAAATATGGCCTCTTAGCTCTCTACAGGACGTGAGCATAATATAATGCTGGAAATTCTCGCAAGCTTATGGTGCAATGCAAAGCAATTTAATGCATCAACGTTTTAATTATATCTGTCTCTATTCAAATAAATTAATACATAACAGGTGAATTTGCAAAGAAATCTAGTGCAGGAATTTGAATGAAATATTCTGGTACTTGGTATTCATTATTAATAATAAGGCTTTATTAATTTTAATTTTACCTTGTTTCCTCCCTCCCACTCGCTCTCGTTCTCTCTCTATTTCTCTATTCACAGTTGTGGTTTTGTACGTTCAAGGCATCGGGACAAAGGAGTGGAGAGAGGTGAGTGAAATTACTTTTTTATTACAGATTTTACGTATACGGCTTTGGAAGGATAAGCAATTCTTTGCTATTATACAGTTGAAGTCGGACGTTTACATACACCTTAGCCAAATACATTTAAACTCAGTTTGGAACAATAAGGAAGAGCATTCCTCTCTTTGAGGAACAGATACATTTTTGATTGAAATCGTTGCTAATACTACGGCAGAATCAATGCCTAATAGGGCCTAAAAGTGTGGAACCGACCCTAACTGGGCCTAACTGGTCTGAACAGGTTCTAACAAGTTCCAATTTGGATTCTCTCACAACCTCTGGTCTTGAGACTCCATAATAAATCACATTTCTTGTCAGCCAGACACAGCCAGGGGGAAGGTTCACCCATTCATATGTGGGTTAAATCATCTCTGACAGTCACATTGGGGGGGAAAGCCTTTAATAGACAAGTATACTTTAATTGGCAAAAGTCATTCAAGATCAGAATTGGTTTTTGGAATGAGTAATCAAAACATTTGGTCACCGATTTTTGTTCATTAAGAAGCTATTGGAACTCAAAGGGGCAAAAGCTTTGGATATGTGAACGAAGAGTATTGTGATGCGCTCTCTCTCCTTCTCTTCTCTTCTCTTCTCTCTCTGAGGGGGAGGGGTATGCATCAACAGCAATTGGTGTACTGACTCTAGCGCAGTGGAAGTTTCGATCCATTGTTCACCCGTCTTTGAATACCTAATGGTCAAATGCCGACCCTTCCACCTCCCCAAGAGAGTTTTCAGCTATTATTGTGACTGCTGTATATATTCCACCTCAGGAAAAGATAAAGAACAAACTGGCACTTAACAAACTGTACAACACTATAAACAAGCAGGAAACCAAGCACCTGGAGGCTGCTTTTCTGGTTGCCAGTGATTTGAATTCTGCTTCATTAACAGTTCATAAATCAATTAGGTGCCGGAACAAAAAGTGAACGTGAAATGGGGGTGACCTGGGGGGCTCTGAGGTACCGGAAAGCATCAGCAAAAGTAATCACCTTTTATAATTAAGTATTGCATGCCTATCATAGCATTTGCGTAGTAGCAGAGAGCAGTAGACTAGAGGTGCTTGCAGAGGTTGCACACATGGGGAACATTTTGAGTAGCTTAGGGTTCACTTGCATTTCATGCAATTCTACGTCATTTTACATTACTGGACACTTTGGCAGAATCCTTTTTAATACTGCACATATTATCGAAATGACAGGTTACTTTGACCCTGACAAACTGAGAATCTGAGATCAATAAAAACGATCTTGTCTTGAATCGATCAATAGCTTTAGGCCTAGGTGTGTGGTAACACACATTGAAGGATATGATAGTCCTTAAAATGCTTTCCAGTTTCACTGACTCACCCAATGATGCACAGCTGGTGATGGCCGATGTGTTCGTGCCAAAAGCCTATCTCTCTCTTGTTTTACTTTGTGAAACAATATTTTGAAGTTGATCAGATATTTTGGTAGTCTACAGCAGACTGATTACAGTCTACTCTTTTCAGTAGGAAGTATTTGATTTCCAACCTGTCAGTGTTTTTCCCGCGACTATATATTGTGAAAGGCCTATTTTGTCTGCATACTGTTCACTAACAGATTTGCCACACGTTCCCGACTGTAGGCTATGCCTTGTTATTGGCGCTAGGCATTTTATATATATATATATGATCCTCTGTGGCTAAATTATAGGCCTTCTCATGTTGTAGTAGGCTATTCTGAGTTATTCCATTTCTTTCTGAACAGGCAGCAGTAATTCCGTAACTTTGGCAAATTTATTTCAATTTATCAATTTAACTGCTCCTCCAGAACCCTTCGTGCGGCTATGATTTTATAAGGAAATACATTATGAAGTGCAACACTGGAGAGATGAGTTGCAGGTTCATGTCAATCAGAACAGAGAGATAATCGAAAGTGAATCTCTTTCTAGTTCTCTGAGAGATACAGACACCCTTCTCACACGGCCACGCGTTGGTTTCAAACAGGTTACAATGTTGTGTAAACCATAAGCTCAGGCCGGCCCAACCCGAATCAACTCTTAGAATATCAGGCCTGGGCTGAAAATTGACTTTTTCACGATGCGTTTTTTTTAGGGGGCAGGAGAATTAAGACGAGGCAATGAACTTTCACTTTAATTCACATTTTTACATTGCAAATAGTGAAAGTTATGTTTCATATAATAAGAGTTACCGAATCGGGCCAGATCGGTTCAGGAAGGAAACGGCTCAAATGAACCACTAGTCATTAAGACACGTGATGCCCAACTTCCATCAACATGTCTCCTTCACCACTAGGGGCAATAAAGTCCTAGACCACTGCTATTCTACACACAAGTGTAAGGATCAACGCTGGTAGATGAGAAGCAGGTACAGGGAGAACATTTAATGAACAACATACATGAAACAGAACAGGAACAGCGTCGGGACAGAGGAAAAATAACGACATCAATGCTGACAAAGGAAACAAAGTCAGGAGCAGACAGAAATAGGGAAGTCAATCAACAAAGTGCAGGAGTCCAGGTGAGTCCCATATTGCGCAGCTGCGCGTAAAGATGGTAACAGGTGTGCGTGATAAAGGGCAGCCTGGCGCTTGAGGGAGAGAGGGAACAGATGTGACAGTACCGCCTCCTCTAGGGGTGCCACCCGGCATCCCACCTGGGCGAGCCTGACGGGCCGGCCGAGGCATGGGCGCCAGACAAGCCGGCTGTGGTGTGGGAGCCCGACGAACCAGCTGAGGGGTCATAGTCCGGCCATCCGGCTGTGGCGTGGGAGCCCGGCAAGCTAGCTGAGGCACCCCCGGTTCCCTTGGCGACAGCAACCGGACCCGACGTCCCCAACCAAATCAAAAAACAAAACTCCCTGATGCTTCTTTTAGGGGTGTCAGCATTTTGTAGGATCGACGCTGGTAGACGAGAAGCAGGTACAGGGAAAATATTTTAATGAACAACAGACATGAAACAGAACAGGAACAGCGTCTGGGCAGGGGAAAAATAACGACATCAAAGCTGACAAAGGGAACAAAGTCAGGAGCAGACAAATAGGGAAGTCATATTGTGCAGCTGCGCGTAATGATGGTGACAGGTGTGCGTAATAAAGGGCAGCCTGGTGCCTTCGAGCACCAGAGAGGGAGAGCGGGAGCAGGCGTGACAACAAGCAAGCATACAAGCCCTCCCTCATTCCCCTTCAGCAAATCAGATCATGATTCAATACTCCTCCTTCCTGTCTACATGCAGAAGCTCAAAGAGGAAGTACCCATGATGCTCTCCATAGAGAAATGGTATGCCGAATCGGAGGCTATGCTACAGGACTGCTTTGTTCATGCTGACTGGAATATGTTCCGGGATTCTGCCGATAGTATCGACGAGCTAACCACCTCTATCACTGGCTTCATTAGAAAATGCATCACCGAAGTTTGTCCCCACAGTGAAGGTTCGCTGCTTCCCCAATCAAATTAATAAATTCCCTTAGTCTCCCTTGCCACCAAAAACTCATTCACTTTTTTGTCTCCCTTGCCTTCTGTCTGGTTCCACAGTCACATTCTGCCTAGGCGAATGACGTCATTACTTTTTTAAAGAAATAGAGCACACTTTTATGAAAGAAGAGATCACTTCTTCTATGCAAATGTTGTTGATCAGTCCAATAAAATGATTTGTTCTCATAGCAGTTGCCGATTTAAAAATAAGTCCTTAATTGAAGTAATTGTTAGTCATCTGTAGCTACATGATATCAGCTCAATAACTCAATGCATGCACACACTCCTACTGAATAATATACATTCACCTGTGTTATGACTAGAACTAGGCTACATCTTGATTTACCCAGTTTATCAATAGAGATTTACCATTATATTGTTTTTTTAGTTAGATTGGTAAAAACAAAGTCAAATTGAATGTATGATTGTATCATTTATTCATTAATGCATAGCCTACATTGTTGTCTAAAACATGTTTACATTAAAATTTTCAAATTAAATTGAACTCAAAAGAGGCCCAAGGATTGAACAGAGCAGTAGCTAAGTTTGTCTGGATCAAGTGTCATTCTGTGACTTTGGCTAATATGCCAATTTTGTTGTGGTATTGTTTTGGTATCGGGGGGGGGGGGATGTAGCGTAGCAGGTTGAGAGTTTCAAGTTCATCTGTGTCCAAATCACTAGGGACTGAAAATGGTCCACAGACACAGTCTTGAAGGAGGCACGGCCTCTCCCCCTTAGGAGGTTGAAAAGATTTGGCATGGACCCTCAAATCCTCAAAAGATCTATAGTTGCACAATTGAGAGCATCTTGACTGGCTGCATCCCTGCTTGGTATGGCAACTGCACCTGTGGACAGACCAGTACATCACTGGGGCAGAGCTCCCTGCCATCCAGGACCGCTATATCAGGCGGTGTGAAAGGAATGCCTGGAAAATTGTCAGACTCCAGCCACCCAAGTCATACTATTCTCTCTGCTTCCGCTCGGCAAACCGTACTGGAGCAACAAGTCTGACACCAACAGGCACCTGAACAGCTTCCATCCCCAAGCCATAAGGCTGCTAAATAGCTAACAAAATGGCTACATGGACTATCTGCAATGATCCTTCTATTTTATGCACAGACTATGCACACTCAAGACTTTACACACACACACATATACACACTTCAATTGCTCACACACAACACGCACACTCATACTGACTCACACACAGTACAATCATTTTTACTTCTCCACATTCCTAAAGAAAACGATGTACTTTTTACTCCATACATTTTCCCTGACACCCCAAGTACTTGTTACATTTTGAGAGGCTGACTGGAAAATGGTCCAATTCACATGCTTATCAAGAGAACCTCCCTGGTCACCGTTACTGTCTCTGATCTGGTGGACTCGCTAAACACAAATGCTTTGTTTGTAAATGATGTCTGAGTGTTGGAGTGTGCCCTCTACTGTCTCTGATCTGGTGGACTCACTAAACACAAATGCTTCGTTTGTAAATTATGTCTGAGTGTTGGAGTGTGCCCTCTACTGTCTCTGATCTGGTGGACTCACTAAACACAAATGCTTCGTTTGTAAATGATGTCTGAGTGTTGGAGTGTGCCCGCTCCTGTCTCTGATCTGGTGGACTCACTAAACACAAATGCTTCGTTTGTAAATTATGTCTGAGTGTTGGAGTGTGCCCCTGGCTAACCGTAAATTAAACAAAACAAGAAAAGTGTGCTGTCTGGTTAGCTTAATATAAGGAATTTGAAATAATGTATACTTTTACTTTTGATACTTAAGTACATTGTAGCATATATATTTACTTTCGTATATTTAAGACCAATACTTTTAGACTTTTACATAAGTAGTATTTTACTGGGTGACTTTCATTTTTACTTGAGTCATTTTCTATTAAGGCATCTTTACTTTTACTCAGGTATGACAATTGGGTACTTTTTCCACCACTGTTGCCTAGTCACCTTACCCTTCTACATAGCTAACCCTACCACTCCAGTACCCCTGCATATTGGAAATAGTATTGGCACTGACCCTGTATATAGCTTGCTTACTTTCTCATGGTCTTCTTGTTATTATTTATTGTGTGTTTTGGTTCTATTTTACTTAATTGTTTAGTACCACTATTATTGATTACTGCATTGTTGGGAAAGGAATTTCACTGTACTTGTGCACATGACAATACAACTTGGAACTTGGTTTAAGTTCTGTGTTGCGATATCAAAGGTGCTCAGCGGTTACCTTCCACAGGAAACCACACAGGTAGACACTGCCCAGCAAGCCTTAATCCGTATCTTGGGGAGAGAAATACCTACAACCACAGACACACACACTGTCTGTAATATGAGTAAGTCACTTTGCATAAAGGCGTATGCTAAATAGCTATAAATGTTTTTTTTTCACCAAAAACTGGGGGAACATTGGCCTATAGTTGCTTTAGTGAGGAGCCAATGTGGCGGCAGGTAGCCCAGTGCTTAGAGCGTTGGACCGAAAGGTTGCAAGATGGAATCCCTGAGCTGACTAGGTAAAAATCTGTTGTTCTGCCCCTGAACAAGGCAGTTAACCCACTGTTCCTTGGCCATCATTGAAAATAAGAATTTGTTCTTAACTGACTTGCCTAGTTAAATAAAGGTAAAATACATTTTTTTAAATTACACCAGTCAGCTGAATGGATGTGCTGATTCTTCAGGAACAGGATACCTTTACAGTGATAGTTTAAGAAAATGCTAGATTGCTGTGCGATGTATCAAATAAAGAATACAGCAATCTTTTTGGGATAAACTCCCTTACTTACAAACTAAGCCAGGATGTTTCATACCAATCTTTCCTGACAATCATTTAATGCTCCCTCCACGTCTTTTGAAAGATAAAAGTGATAAACGTTTGGTATTTACTTTTCAGAACTTTTTTCCCTTTACACTTTGGTAAATCTGGTCCTGTCTTAAAGTTACCCTGTGAATTTATCAGTTTATTCCCTTTTTTTCAATGAATGCAGCATAAACTGGTCTGCGCTTAGTTTCAGACTCTCAACATTGTAGGCTATTCTGTATGTCGTGCATGGATTCAAGTACTTCCAATGTTGTGCCATAGGCAAATTAAACGAGTTGTGCTGGTGTTCCGAATGTTTTGGAAAGGGTGACTTAGAACATGAAAAATGGTCAACCCATTAGCTTTTTTTTCTCCAAAAATATATATCCATTATCCTCCTCAACTTTTTAAGTCTCCAGCCATCACTGCCTGAACGATAAAAGTTTGGTATTTACTCTTCAGAACCATATTTTCTCTTCACTTTATATAATAAACGGCCAGCAAAAAAGTTACATCTCTGTGAACTTCTCAATGAGTTTCCCCCCTTTCATTTCCCATGAAAGTCTCGCTCTGCCATGAGGAGCTCCTCAGTTTTGCTCTCAGTCTATTTTCCGGCACTCTTTTATAATAAATCTGGATGAAGAGAAGAGCAGCTCGTTTCTGCTTTCGTTGCCAGGTTGGAGCCGAGCCTGGACTTGCCCATATGCTTCCATTTCCCAGTCTGCTGGCCGACCTCCCTCAGGCGGTGCTGCGGTGCAGTTTAATCACTGTGTAAAAGACGCATTCTTTGCCCACCGCTACGGATGCTGTTTGGCAGGCTCTCTCATCAGTACGAAATATGGGGTTCACCACCCTGGGTCGTGCTCATGAGCAGGCGAATAAAATAAAAAAGTTTTGCAACAGTAGTACTGAGGATTAACCGAAATGGCGTTTAAAAAAAAAAAAACGTTTCTGTGAGCTCAATGCGCACATTGCTGCGCAGTTTCTCTAGAAATAAATAATAAAACCATAAAATAAAACAAATGTAATATACACAACTGAAATATTTAATTAAAGTAAGCAGTCACTACTAGGGATTAATATTTTCCCCCAAAAAGTTTCAGTACTGCGAATAATTCATATTTATCCCGAGAGTCCCGAGAAATACCGCAAAACTACTGCCACTATGCCAGGGATCTACCAAAATAAGATTGTAGCCGCGCCACACTACCGGCTTGGTTGCGCCACTATGTAAAGATTTCATAGCAAGTTAATTTTATATTTAGAAATGATAGAGTAACTTTGATCACAAATGACGTTCTTGTGAAATGCGAAACTGGCCGTTCATAAATTGAGTGTTATCATGTAACTCAATTAATTCAGCTAATTTCAGCAGTAACCTAGGTTATGTCGACACACAGGACGGGCAGAGCGCACCCGAGTAGTCTATAGCGTTGCGAATCATAAAAACTTTGTAATGGCAGTCAAACAAAAGGCAAATTACCAAAGTAGCTAACCTTGCTAGATAAACTCCAAAAAATGGCAGAATATATCCTATTTGGCTAAATCGAATTGATTATTATACAGATAACAGATCAGCTCATGAGTAACGGAGACATGAAGAGAGAAATGTTATTAAATATCAAGTCATCTTAACAGGGACCAACTGTTAAAAAAAAACATATACTCTCATGCGGTTTATTTATCACACATTCTCTACCGAAGCTCTCAATCGAAGCGGGGGACATGTTATAGCGGTATTTTGACATGCATAGGCGGACATCTTTTGATAATGCAACCGAATAACGAATAAAGTTACGAATTTTCATGTGAGGAGTTCGAATTTTTGGATTCAGAGAGATTGGGACGATAGGAAAATAGCCTCGGCTCTATATAAGGCTACTTTGTGAGTCAATATATAAATAATCCACTTGATTTATATTTCTGATCAGTGATAGATGAGCAAACTAATAAATTAGCTACAACTTCCTCTTGTCCAGCCAGAGGTCAATTAACTAAATATACAGACAGATTCAGTGAAACAAAATCACATTGATTGATTATTCGACAATCCACAGGATTCTGGTCAGGAGTAGGACAGGCATTGTGGCAAATGTTCAGGCAAATGTTCTGATCAGCTAATATATGAATAAAGGTGATCATTAGCACGCACCTCGTCTTAGCTAACATTTTCCCCAGCCTAATTGTTACCAAATATCCAAAAGGAGAGTCAGTGAACACAACCTGACATTGATTGATTTATCTAGACAATTCCCCCACGCTTGTCTTAAAGCAGCGTGATGCCACTCTCCCATTCAAAAAGGTGCTATAAGAACACACTCTTATTTACAATGACGGCCTACCCCGGCCAAAGCTGGGCCAATTGTGCATCGCCCTAAGGGACTCTCAATCACGGCCGGTTGTGATACAGCCTGGAATTGAACCAGGGTCTGTAGCACTGAGAAACAGTTCTTTAGACCACTGCGCCACTCGGGAGCCCAAAATTAGTATAACGGTTGGACATGACTTTGGGATTTAAATAAATAAACTCTAAACAAGTCAAACCTACCTCCAAAAAGCACTAATTGCTTAGCATTATGCAACACAAAGCTAAAATGAGCATATCTTATTGGACAAGTCTAGGTTAGTCCTTCCTTGTTTTAGTCTGTTTTCTTCTGTTTAATGCCAAATGAACACAACCCTGGTACGGTAGTATAGATAGGCATTGAGAGGATGTGTAGAATTATGGAACTTGGCTCGGAGCTTGTTTTGATGCAGTTCGGTTAGTAGCAGAGATTTTGTTTGTCTAACAATATGAAACAAGATAATTAGTATTAGTTTCACCAGCAGCTCTGCAGAGCCAAGTTGACTCGAATCCAAAGCAAGTGCGAAACCAAGACAAAACAAAGTTTTCTTCAATGATATAATAATAATATGCCATTTGGCAGACGAAGTGACATAGTCATGCATACAGTGCCTTGCGAAAGTATTCGGCCCCCTTGAACTTTGCGACCTTTTGCCACATTTCAGGCTTCAAACATAAAGATATAAAACTGTATTTTTTTGTGAAGAATCAACAACAAGTGGGACACAATCATGAAGTGGAATGACATTTATGGGATATTTCAAACTTTTTTATTAACAAATAAAAAACTGAAATTGGGCGTGCAAAATTATTCAGCCCCCTTAAGTTAATACTTTGTAGCGCCACCTTTTGCTGCGATTACAGCTGTAAGTCGCTTGGGGTATGTCTCTATCAGTTTTGCACATCGAGAGACTGACATTTTTTCCTCCTTGCAAAACAGCTCGAGCTCAGTGAGGTTGGATGGAGAGCATTTGTGAACAGCAGTTTTCAGTTCTTTCCACAGATTCTCGATTGGATTCAGGTCTGGACTTTGACTTGGCCATTCTAACACCTGGATATGTTTATTTTTGAACCAATCCATTGTAGATTTTGCTTTATCTTTTGGATCATTGTCTTGTTGGAAGACAAATCTCCGTCCCAGTCTCAGGTCTTTTGCAGACTCCATCAGGTTTTCTTCCAGAATGGTCCTGTATTTGGCTCCATCCATCTTCCCATCAATTTTAACCATCTTCCCTGTCCCTGCTGAAGAAAAGCAGGCCCAAACCATGATGCTGCCACCACCATGTTTGACAGTGGGGATGGTGTGTTCAGGGTGATGAGCTGTGTTGCTTTTACGCCAAACATTACGTTTTGCATTGTTGCCAAAAAGTTCAATTTTGGTTTCATCTGACCAGAGCACCTTCTTCATGTTTGGTGTGTCTCCCAGGTGGCTTGTGGCAAACTTTAAACAACACTTTTTATGGATATCTTCAAGAAATTGCTTTCTTCTTGCCACTCTTCCATAAAGGCCAGATTTGTGCAATATACGACTGATTGTTGTCCTATGGACAGAGTCTCCCACCTCAGTTGTAGATCTCTGCAGTTCATCCAGAGTGATCATGGGCCTCTTGGCTGCATCTCTGATCAGTCTTCTCCTTGTATGAGCTGAAAGTTTAGAGGGACGGCCAGGTCTTGGTCGATTTGCAGTGGTCTGATACTCCTTCCATTTCAATATTATCGCTTGCACAGTGCTCCTTGGGTTGTTTAAAGCTTGGGAAATCTTTTTGTATCCAAATCCGGCTTTAAACTTCTTCACAACAGTATCTCGGACCTGCCTGGTGTGTTCCTTGTTCTTCATGATGCTCTCTGCGCTTTTAACGGACCTCTGAGACTATCACAGTGCAGGTCCATTTATACGGAGACTTGATTACACACAGGTGGATTGTATTTATCATCATTAGTCATTTAGGTCAACATTGGATCATTCAGAGATCCTCACTGAACTTCTGGAGAGAGTTTGCTGCACTGAAAGTAAAGGGGCTGAATAATTTTGCACGCCCAATTTTTCAGTTTTTGATTTGTTAAAGTTTGAAATATCCAATAAATGTCGTTCCACTTCATGATTGTGTCCCACTTGTTGTTGATTCTTCACAAAAAAATACAGTTTTATATCTTTATGTTTGAAGCCTGAAATGTGGCAAAAGGTCGCAAAGTTCAAGGGGCCGAATACTTTCGCAAGGCACTGTACGTTTTATAACGGATTCAGTTCTCAAATAATGAAACGGTACAAAACAATAAAAACGGATGAACAAGTTTTTGGACCAGAACGACAAAGCTACTTATTCCTCATTGAAGTGTGTTTTTGTGTGTGTGCGTGAGGCAGGCAGCCTTTCCTCCTCTCGTCTCTCTCTCGTCTCTCTTTGAGCTAAAGCTAAAGAGGATTCATTAGGGCTGACTCCAGAGCACCTGACTGCATGCAGAGCCACACTCTGTGGGAAGTCACAGTGACGCTAACGATGCTAACCTACTTTCTACCGAGTTCTTACAGAATAACAATGATGGCTCTCGATTCCCGACTCACGGCGGGCGGTGTGACATTCGGCGGCCACATGTCTTATTTCGGAATACATGTTGGATCCTTGAGTAATTCGCTGTCTGGATGAGCTTTTCTTTCCCCCTAACTTTCTCTGTTTTATAACTTTTATTTTATTTTAATTTTTAAAAAGAACTTAGTCTGGCTTTCAACTTACTCTTGAAAGTTGTCTTAGTAGAATACAGAAGGTGCAATTTTGAAATTGAGTAGTACAGCATCAGTTTTCCTTTTGTCATGTCAGTCATTGCAGACCTTAAGTCATTTAAAACTTGTATGAAATTTCCAGATCAACTAACCAGCTAATTATTTTTAGCTAGGTTTTTAGCCTAGCGTTGAGTTTGACACACAGGAAGTTTGAGTTACTCAAATATCACATGACTACACAGACATGGGAAAATGTATATAATTGCAATTAAATGAGCATTAAAACAGCAACATTTTCTCTGCACCCCATGACAAAATGTGTAGAATTACAACCTGCAAAATGTTGTCTCCGCCAACCAGAGGGGTATGAACAGTGTGTGTCATGAATAGTGCTTGTATCCATAGAAATGGACGTGGCGCACAGGGCGGGAGTTTGGGAACCCCTGCCTTAAAGAACACTACTAGTCCTTAGGCCAGGCCAGGCCTGGGCAATTACAGTCCTGTCACACATTTCCCCCATCCCTAGCAAACACTTCTGATTTAAACTAATTGCATTTTTTTAACTGACGATCATGATTAGTTGATTACTGGAGTCAGGTGTGTTAGCTGGGGCAGAAGTGTGACACCAATCAGGCCCCCGAGGACTGGAGTTTCCCAGGCCTGCCTTAGGCTGATTTGACTCCATGTTATCTCTGCTGTCTGTCTGCATGTAGACATAGAAACCCTTCTCTAAGCTCGAACCAAAGGACCCAGGCAGTTGTTACTTTATAACACACACACACACACACACACACACACACACACACACACACACACACACACACACACACACACACACACACACACACACACACACACACACACACTGCAGGGCCTTATGAGTATCGGCTGCCTTAATAAGCAACGAGGGATCAAACGAGTGATGCAACTGCAAGTCAAGAGCCCCCCTCTCTGACACATCTGCCTCCTCTTCACCACCACCACCACCCTCCGTTCCCAACCCCCTCGACACCTCCCGACTGCCTCCTCTTCATCACCACCACCACCCTCCGTTCCCAACCACCTCGACACCTCCCGACTGCCTCCTCTTCATCACCACCACCACCCTCCGTTCCCAACCCCCTCGACACCTCCCGACTGCCTCCTCTTCATCACCACCACCACCCTCCGTTCCCAACCCCCTCGACACCTCCCGACTGCCTCCTCTTCATCACCACCACCACCCTCCGTTCCCAACCCCTCGACACCTCCCGACTGCCTCCTCTTCATCACCACCACCACCCTCCGTTCCCAACCCCCTCGACACCTCCCGACTGCCTCCTCTTCATCACCACCACCACCCTCCATCCCCAACCCCCTCGACACCTCCCGACGCTCATCCCACCAACCTATCCCTCATCTGCCTCCTCTTCACCACCACCCTCCGTCCCCAACCCCCTCGACACCTCCCGACGCGCATCCCACCAACCTATCCCTCATCTGCCTCCTATTCACCACCACCCTCCGTCCCCAACCCCCTCGACACCTCCCGACGCTCATCCCACCAACCTATCCCTCATCTGCCTCCTCTTCACCACCACCCTCCGTCCCCAACCCCCTCGACACCTCCCGACGCTCATCCCACCAACCTATCCCTCATCTGCCTCCTATTCACCACCACCCTCCGTCCCCAACCCCCTCGACACCTCCCGACGCTCATCCCACCAACCTATCCCTCATCTGCCTCCTCTTCACCACCACCCTCCGTCCCCAACCCCCTCGACACCTCCCGACGCTCATCCCACCAACCTATCCCTCAGCACCTGTCAAGTCATCCACTACGCTCGACACACACACAAGCACAGAACAGGGCGACAGGAAGAGTCATCTAATACATCTATGCTGTTCTTTCATTCCTCCCAAGATATGAAATGAATGAATCTGTAGATCTGTCTTTTATGGATGACACTTTTGAGTACATTGTATTTTGACACCTGTCATCATAGTTTGAACACTCCAAGGGTTGAATCTTTCAAGTTTCCATCAATGCCAGATACCTGCTGCTGCACTTCTTAAAGCAGCTGTGTTGTTTCAGAACGGGATAGCCAGTGGTCCCAAACATCTGTTGGGAGACTTGGGAGTCATTATTTGGAGAGAGAAGGGAAAAATAGGCTGGCTAAATGCATTGGCGATTTTAGCTTGTAAATCTTGGTGGTACAAAGAACACTTTAAAAAAATGCATGCCAGCAAAGCTACTACACAACACAGAATCATAAAACACGGGACGAGATGTTAAAAACTGGCCATTGTGCCAATAGATGGTATGCACTCACATGAGATTTGCCGTGATGTTGACAGAGTGGCATGGGAGGTTTATTTCTTAGACTGGGTTAAGATGTCAATTTTGGGACACATCCTCAGTAGTGTGTCTTCGAATCAGTGGTGGCCAGCTAAAGGGTGATCAAGCCTTAGCTTGTGTCCCATGCCCAATTAAGATTTCCCACGGGACTATGCAAGGCAGGGGCGTCCTCTTCCCTGAGCCAGCCCTACAGCTGACCGCATACCTCATATGCACTTCTCAAGTTGAAGGGATCTGAATTGGGTTCTCAGGTGGGGGGGTAGCAACACTAAACAACACATTAATTGCACTATAACGGTGACAAATGGTGCCCACAAACTGTTAGGGCCAACATAAAGCTGTTCCCGACAGCAGAGCATTCCTTCCAGCACCATGTGTGAATCCTTACCACCACTACACCTGGCTATCAGTGGAGCCTCGTCTGGCAGAGAAACAGTTCATTCAGCCTTATTTACTGCCTTTTTAAAAACCACAGCTGGCATGGCAGACATGCTTCACTAAATATGGTTTCAACTCAATATGAACTACATTCTCTTTCAGTAACAATGAATGCCGACATGAGTTTTGACCTTTGAACCATACACAAACATGATTACTTTCATGTTATGTAAATTCATAATGTTTGTTCTTATATCATGCACACATGTCCTTGTGTGCCATCGCGCACAGGTTGATTTTGTCCATCCACACCAGACATGATCAGGATGGGGCAGCAGGTAGCCTAGTGGTTAGAGCGTTGAACTAGTCACCGGAAGGTTGCAAGATCGAATCCCTGAGCTGACAAGGTAAAAATCTGCTGTCCAGCCCCTGAACAAGGCAGTTAAACCACTAGGCCGTCATTGAAAATAAGAATTTGTTCTTAACTGACTTGCCAAGATAAAATAAAAAATAAATGGACACCCAGGTTGAAATATCAAAACCAACTACCTTCATTTGGGGACAGGTCGAAAAGCATGAAACATTCATGACAATTTAGCTTGCTGATGCTAGTTAATTTGTCCTGGGATGTAATATTGGGTTGTTATTTTACCTGAAATGCACAAGATCTCCTACTCTGACAATTAATCCACAGAAAAAAGGGTAAACCGAGTTAGTTTCTAGTAATATCTCCTCCTTCAGGCTTCGTCTTCATCTTTGGTTGCCAACCTCCATATAAAATCCAATCTTAAGGTGCATTACCACCACCAACTGGACTGGAGTGTGACCACTTTCAATCACCCACATGGGTATATGCTCCTAAAAAGCAATCAGGATATGAAAGAGGTGGGACTTGCAGTGCATCAAGTGTCACAAATAGAACCAAGTTCTATTTTAGCTCCTGGCTATGCAGACGCTTTCGAGCAGTTTGGATGCAGTGATTGAATAACGTATGTGTACATTTATTTAGCAATGCTCGCGTGCTGTGTGGTCAAATGAGCAGTGACAAGGTAGGCCTTCATTCAGCACTTTCAAAATGGACATGACAGAAATTCAGACAACTCAACATATTGCTGAATTTAACTTTACTCTTCTTTAAGTCATCACATGGAGAGAGAGTGAGACACTGTTAGTCTACCATTTTGAAGTATTTTACTAGGCCTATGTGGTCTAAAAAGGAAGGAAAATACAATCATGAGGATCCACTTTTATAGACAATATAACGAAGCTCAGACAGCGTATTGCGCAAACACAACAACCCTTGCAACATTTTTAATGAATTAATTTTATATTTTATTTCACCTTTATTTAACCAAGTAGGCAAGTTGAGAACAAGTTCTCATTTACAATTGCGACCTGGCCAAGATAAAGCAAAGCAGTTTGACAGATACAACGACACAGAGTTACACATGGAGTAAAACAAACCTACAGTCAATAATACAGTATAAACAAGTCTATATACAATGTGAGCAAATGAGGTGAGAAGGGAGGTAAAGGCAAAAAAGGTCATGGTGGCAAAGTAAATACAATATAGCAAGTAAAACACTGGAATGGTAGTTTTGCAATGGAAGAATGTGCAAAGTAGAAATAAAAATAATGGGGTGCAAAGGAGCAAAATAAATAAATTAAATACAGTTGGGAAAGAGGTAGTTGTTTGGGCTAAATTATAGGTGGGCTATGTACAGGTGCAGTAATCTGTGAGCTGCTCTGACAGTTGGTGCTTAAAGCTAGTGAGGGAGATAAGTCTTTCCAGTTTCAGAGATTTTTGTAGTTCGTTCCAGTCATTGGCAGCAGAGAACTGGAAGGAGAGGCGGCCAAAGAAAGAATTGGTTTTGGGGGTGACTAGAGAGATATACCTGCTGGAGCGTGTGCTACAGGTGGGAGATGCTATGGTGACCAGCGAGCTGAGATAAGGGGGGACTTTACCTAGCAGGGTCTTGTAGATGACATGGAGCCAGTGGGTTTGGCGACGAGTATGAAGCGAGGGCCAGCCAACGAGAGCGTACAGGTCGCAATGGTGGGTAGTATATGGGGCTTTGGTGACAAAACGGATTGCACTGTGATAGACTGCATCCAATTTGTTGAGTAGGGTATTGGAGGCTATTTTGTAAATGACATCGCCAAAGTCGAGGATTGGTAGGATGGTCAGTTTTACAAGGGTATGTTTGGCAGCATGAGTGAAGGATGCTTTGTTGCGAAATAGGAAGCCAATTCTAGATTTAACTTTGGATTGGAGATGTTTGATATGGGTCTGGAAGGAGAGTTTACAGTCTAACCAGACACCTAAGTATTTGTAGTTGTCCACGTAAGTCAGAACCGTCCAACATCAACTGGAATTACATGGTTTTATTATTGAACTTTTTGTTGAAAACAACATTTGAATGGGAAGAGACTGTCACTGGCAAACATGGTTACAGACTCAGAAACATTATATACTGTAGTATCCCCTCATAGTGGAGAAGAGCATATGCACTAATTATAATACACAAAGTAATAAAAACAATGAATTGCATCATTCCAACATTGCTTACAATTATAAATAAGATGCTCATGAGATAGATAAGCAATATAACAATTGATATGTAGGCTACAAACTATGGCCTAAGGGAACGATGAGAGGATAAGAGGCAAGCCTTAATTTCCATTAAGACGTTAATGAACTAGCTAAAAAATATGTATTTGTTCTGCACTTTAGGCTAAGTTCTGAGGGGGAGAGGGACCAAATTCTTAGGGTGAGACACATGGGCTACTAACAGCTTACAACACAACAGACACTTAGTATTACTTTCTTAGCTATAGTATACATATCCTGGCATATTATTTATGCAGCAGCGTGCAAGACATATTTTTGGACTTTGTTACTTTGTTATGCTGTGTTCACTTGAACAGGAAGGTGGCACGGCAGTCCTTATGGGCAAACTTTGTCATCAAACTTTCATCAAAGTCTGGCATTCTCTGGATTTATGGTGCTTTCAAGACAACTGGGAAGTCTGAAAAAAATGAGGTTAAATCGTGATGTCAGTGATCTTCAGGTCGGAATGTGGAAGGTCTAGAAAGAAGCCCTAATTTCCCGGGTTGGATGAGTGTTCAAAGCGGATTTTCCCAGTCGGAGCTCGTTTTTCTCTGAATTCCCAGTTGTCTTGAACACATTAAAGTCGGAAGTCTGAGATTTCCCATTTCCGAGTTACCAGTTGTTTTGAACACGGCAGAAGTCATGCTGGATTGACAGCATGGCCATATATTCAACCATTGTGTTGCATGTGAATGTTTATCTTTTTAAGCTTGGAAAAGAGACCTTTTCAGACAGATGTTTTAAATCCTTAAACCCAGACTTGGACCACACTCCCTCTCCCCCAAATAACAGGCAGTAGAAGCAAAATAGTGAATTTGCGATTTCCGAGTTTTTATGTAATGTCCAATGGCCGATGAGCACTGATATGTTTTATCTATAATTTATCTTAATTTGACGAGGATTGAAAATGATTTGCCAGTAGATTGTTGACATTATTCATGATGACTGCTTGTCTAGCTAGCTAGCTTTCTAGCTAAGATTTTGGAAGTATGATGTTGACGTGATCAGTCCAATCAAAGCTATGGTAGATATAACGTGATTTGACGTCATTTTATCTGTGGCCAATGCCTTCATGGACGGGCACTTCTAATGTCAATCTATGGCAGCACCCAAGGGGGCTTGAACTGCCTAGCTCTCTTTGTAGATTCTGAGGTGACGTAGTGTCCCCATGAGTGACAGAACACTGAGCCAAGCACAGAGCAACTAGAGAAGATTACCAACGCCTAAGCTCTGTATTTCCGCTGGCTGCCCCTCCATCACAGAAAACACAGCTAAGCTGAAGCACCTGCATTTTGGAGCTGCCTTACCCAAGAAAGAGACCATGTTTGTATGCGGCTTTATAACTCAAGGATATTATTTTTTACATTGCTTGCAAACTGAAATGTAACACGAATTAATGCCAAAATTACGTGCAAAACAAGCCAATTTTCTAAAATGTTATGTTTTAGCTAAACAGGTGGGGCTCTGCATGATGGTGACGGGTCACCACTGGCTAAATGTATAAATTGTTATAAATCGCATATTATACCAGCCACAGGCTGTTGTGTACCACGTATATTTCTCCACTGTACATTCTACTGTACAACTGCTGCATCAGTGTTAAGGTTGCAAAATTCCAATCTTTCAACCGTAATTTCTGGAAAATCTGGGAATTTTTGGTTAAAGGGCCATATGTGGCTCTAGATCTGCGAGTTCAAGACCCTTGACCTATGTAAACACTGACAATGTACAATGCTGTCAGACTGTTCTCAATCAAAATAGGATATGACATTTATTGGCAATTGCGACCACAAACCTCAAACATCTCCAAAGTACCTTCCATAATATCTCCCTCCTCCATCACACTGTCACCACAGCTTATAGGAGAAACCATGGGCTCACGCAAAGCAAGAATGAAACCACACACAAAAGATTCATGTTTGATAGAATCTGGTGCTCTTCAGTCCATCAGATCTCTCTATAAGTGCATTCAATGGACTGTTATTGACAGTGAACATTTGAGACTGGTTGTTGGGGGGACAGGTTGGTCGGGGATGTTTGACAGGTGTTGTGGCAGAACATGGATCAATAGCGCATCACCGCTGACAGAGAGCATGATGTGACATTGGAACAAAGCAATAATTGATCGCTATGGTTTGAGCAGGTTGGCAGTCTCAAGAAAACAGAGTAACGGTTGCTTAGAACTATTCAGTCATTTAAAACGGGAGTGGAATTCACTCCCTATTAGTAACACCACTGAGGGTGTTGCATATGTGCTGCAGGCGGTGGCTTTACCCACTAGACCAGCCTCAGGCACTATTATGTAGTCATTTTGAAGATCAAAACCATTTTCAAGCCATCAAGTGATGATGATGATATCATCTCCTGTAATAGTGACTAATTTATCTTTCTCTCTCCTTCTCACTCCTTCTTCTTCTCCTTCCTCCTCCTCCCCCTTTCTTCTCCTCCCTCCTTCTTCTTCCTCCTCCTCCTCCTCCCCCTTTCTTCTCCTGCCTCCTTCTTCTTCTTCCTCCTCCTCCCCCTTTCTTCTCCTCCCTCCTTCTTCTCCTTCTCCTTCCTCCTTTGCCCGTTCCGGAGCAGTTTGGCCGAACTGAAGTGATCGATAACACCCTGAACCCGGACTTTGTTCGGAAGTTTGTCCTGGATTTCTTCTTCGAGGAGAAGCAGAATCTTCGCTTTGATGTGTAAGTGGAGACCATGTTTCTCTCTCTCTTCCCGTCTGTTGTAATATCCTCCCTTCTCTTTTGTCCTCCTGTTCACCAGAGAATGATTCAACAATTTTCATTAGCAAGGTTCACTTAAGAATCACTTGACTTATTAATACTAAGGGCTCAATTCAATCAAACCAGGGTCATGTTCAGTTGTCCACACCGTAGCAAAACACACTTTATTTGGATAGTCCGGATTTTCCATCTGTAGGTCCTGGGGTGTATGATTACATTGCTAAGGAAGACGTGGATGTTCCTCTCACCTATATTTACCACTGTTAACATTACATTTACATAATTTATCACAAACATCATTTTACATGATCGTAAACATCATTTTACATGATCGTAAACATCATTTTACATGATCGTAAACATCATTTTATATTATCGTAAACATCATTTTACATGATCATTAACATCATTTTACATTACCATAAGCATAATTTTATATTATTATAAGCATCACAAACATTTAGATTAACAACATTTTGCAGGATGATTACGTTTTTGACTTTAAAAAAAAATACTTTGACCGATAAAGTCCAAAAACACTTTCAAGCCCAACAACAACATTAGAACTCCCCTTTGCCTCAAATCCACAGCCAGCTTCCTTTCCGCTGCGGAGGCAGCTCACAGTCGAAACCAGGGGTGGAGGGAGTTACAGGCTGTTGGGGGGATGTTACTGTTCCGACTTCCCTCCTCTCCCAGAAAAGGGGGGATCGATGCCCTCTGCAGGGGGCCAGAGGAGCGCAAGAGCAGAAGCCCCAGCAGGGGGCCAGAGGAGGAGAGGAAGAGCAGAGGCCCCAGCATGTGGCAGGTGGCGGTAGCTCGGGCCGAACCACCCTCTCAGATCTGTCACATTGATTAGGCTACACACATACACACCACGATCAATAACACCACCAAAACACCAACCGACCGCCACAGCCAGATCTGCCACACAGACAGGAAGCATTAGTCAAACAAGCAGAAGCAAAGATGTATAACAGTAGGTGGATACCAGTGTAGTTGGAAGGCATTTGTCAACGGTTGTTGTTGTATTTCATTCAAATCTTGTCAAGAAGGAGGAGGAAAGTCAAACATGATTTTAAGCAAAAACTATCTTTGTTGTAAGATGAGGAGCTGACAAAATATGTGCTTTTAGGAATAGGGTTGGAGAGATGTTTGTAAAATCTTGACAGATACTAGTTGGAGACAGTCATAACAGAACAGGATAAAACTTTTAAATAGAGTTGGAGACTGTCAACCCAGAAAAACAGCTAAAAATAAATTACAGAACATGAATCTGAATTGCAAAAAGTCATACATCATGTGTTCCTGTTGTCATGACTTTGTATTAGTTAATGTGACGACTGTTGCTCATCGAATGATTCCAAGTTTCTAATTACGTGATTAACTGAATCAAGCAATTATTAACTCATTAACCTGGGGCACCATGGGAAAAGTAGTTTTTATTGAGTTTCAATTTCCCAAATTAACTCAAAGAATATCAGAATATCGATTTTACAACAGCCGCTAATTAACCAGTTGCCTCTGACAGTCTCGTTCTGAACGTCGTAAAGCCTGTGAATCTGCACGGACCCGGGTCCCACTAATGAATTCGTACCACACCAATCTTAATTGAATATTTACTAAAAGCTCAAATTAGAACTTAGTATAACGGGCCAACACACTATGGCATGGTTACCCACAATGGGAATTTCAAAAGACAGAGGAAAAATGAAGTACACGAGAAATATACATTTGGGTGAATTTGTCAGCTATGCTATTCTAACTCTAGCCTTGCCTCAAACTGCCGCTCTTATGGGTCAGAATACAATGATGTAATTATGTGGTGATGATCTCAGGGGATTCTCTGCGTAGGCCTTCAGCTGTTCGATGACGCGCTACTCTGGCGCACCTCTCTGACCGTCTTCCCGGTGTCAGTGTCCTTTTTTGCTTAGGAGTCTGTTCCCTCACCCCTTTCTCTGGAAGGGGTCTTCCGAGGACAGACAGCTCTGTAGCTCAGAGCTAACAGCATAGGAATTAAACCCTTTAGATACCACGATTCGATGGGAGATGGAGGCTAGGTGGTTCGACTTGAATTCATCCGCTTAGACACAGCTACTCATCCGTAGCTTGGGTAGAAAATGATTTATTTGTCCTCAAACATGCGTTGCATTCTGGGTTTGTTGACTTTTAAGACCCTGCTGCAGCTGGGGTCACGTAGTCCTGTTGTAACTTCTATACTCAGGTTTTTTACCCTTGGGTCAGAAGTGGGCGTAGCCGCCTTTAGGGCAATTCTCTGGGCAAGTTAATGAGGCAAGGGCTAGATTTTTCTCAAATCCCATTTTAGACAACTAACTTAACATTTCATCTTCCCCAAAACATTCTCTTTTGATTTGGATATTTTCCATACAACGTACAATGTATAAACATCAAACATATACTAGGAAAACCCTTCACATTACAATGTTTTCGTAATAACGTCATATATTAACCTTTAATATCAGAACAAAAATGACATACATTTTCATAGTCCATCTATCGTCATGACCACCATTGTGGCTGACGAAAACCATTGTTCCAAAGTCCCTTTAGTTCATGTTTAATGTTCTGAGGCTGGTTCTCTATAGTGACAGGACAAAGGAATTTGTCTGTGGCCTGAGATTTACCAGGGGCGTGGGGGCCATAAAACCCCCACGTCTTCACACCCCTAGATCTCTCCTCCTCTGTTGGGGTTGAGAGATAATCTGTAGGGTTGTGGTCTCCTGTAACCTGACCTGATCAAGACAGTCATGACACTGTTCTAATTTAAACCCTACCGGTATAGCCAGCTGTGCAGGAATAGATTGACGCAAACACACACACTCATACACACACACACATCACTAGGCTATTTACACCATATACAGTTGTAATAATATATTATTATACATGCCAAACTTTATACTATGCGTGTAGTTTTAGGATTTCCTGTCCATTTGGGCTCTCCACATGATTTGTTTGACAATCTCTAGCAAATGACTCCTATGGGTGTAAATTCATGTTTGCAGTGTTGCTAATCTTTGGTCTGGGATTGGGAGAATTTGGTTTGTTACCTAACTGGGTGGGAACAGTGAGAAAGTAATATGCAAGGGAAACTGTGAATTGTGTAAAAAAATGCACACGCACAGATGGGCACACACACACACACCACACACACACACACACACACACACACACACACACACACACACACACACACACACACACACACACACACACACACACACACACACACACACACACACACACACACACACACACACACACACACACACACACACACACACACACACACACACACACACTCTCTCTCTCTTACAGACACATGCTCAGGTTTTTAAAATATTTGTGTAATTTTTTTTAAGGGTGGATCAGCTTAATATTGCGGAAAGAATATTGGTTCCATCAATGTAATTGTCTGCATCATTTCCAATCCCCCATATATTTTTTGGGGGTAAATATATATATATATATATTTATATATATATATATATATATATATATACACACATACATACATATACACATACCTATATAGGCATACATACTTTTTAAAAGAATATACCTTTATTATTATTCCCCGCAAACCCTACCACCGATCATGCTCAGGTTTTGGTTAACCCCCTCCCCTGGGACAGCCATGCTGAATCATTAGAGGTGAATTATTCAGTAACAGTCCACACACACACACACTCGGCTATCACGTTTTCTTTGTTGACTGCGTCTTGGATCATCTCTGATGTTGTCCTTCACACTTAAAAGATCCTCACTCTACACACTTAAAACATGTTTAAACTTTACATTTAAAACATCTACAAACTTCTACACGTAAAACATCCCACTTTAAAGTGCCATCTAATTTTTGTCAGCTGAAATTCTCAAAAATAACAAACTGAAAGTGTTATTGTAGCTTCTCTAAGAACAGGAGTGATGTTTCACATGAAAACCTCTAGGGGATCGGTGTCCCTATACCGGGACGGTTGTGGGATCGGTGTCCCTATACCGGGATGGTTGTGGGATCGGTGTCCCTGTACCGGGACGGTTGTGGGATCGGTGTCCCTATACCGGGACGGTTGTGGGATTGGTGTCCCTGTACCGGGACGGTTGTGGGATTGGTGTCCCTGTACCGGGACGGTTGTGGGATCGGTGTCCCTAAACCGGGACGGTTGTGGGATCGGTGTCCCTGTACCGGGACGGTTGTGGGATCGGTGTCCCTGTACCGGGACGGCTGTTGCTAACGTGCGCTAATGTGACTAGAATGATGCTGTAAGTAACAGTCAACTTTCCAGGACATAGACATGCCTTATATGGGCAGAAAGCTTAAATCCTTGTGACTTACATTAACAAGTGTTCCCCCCCTAATCAGCTAATGTATACTAACGTGGTCTACTAATATGTGGTGGATTGATGGCTCATTAACAGCTAGTACATAAATGCCTGCTTAATGCCTTACATAAGCTATGAAAATGTGTCACCACATGACTTCTACTGTGCACATTCACTGCCCCGTGAACCGGGAAGCGGTTCATTACGGTAGTTAACCACCAGAGAAAATGTTATGCTGAGTTTCCACCTAAGGCTTACAGCTGTGTTTAACTCAAATTGTAGACTTTACTGGTTTCCAACTCCATGGACCGGCGACGATGTCCCACTGGGCCATGGCCTCGCCGGACTGGCTCTGACTTGGTGCCAACATTAACATAAACGTTGTTCCTTCCTGTATTATACTGATGAATAAATGTTTATTCTATTCTACTGAGCCATTATCTTGTATTATTTCTCATTGTTGTTGCATTGTCCAGAAGGAACCTGCAAGTAAGCATTTCATTGGACGGTGTATACCATGTGTACATACTTAAAACTTGAAACATGGCAATAAATTGGTGTGGGGTAAGTCTTAGGTGGAAATTCGGCATTTCCAACGATGTTTATGGCAATGCAGTAGAGGAATGTCATGGCATGCACGGGTACACGGCAGAGAATCGCAATTATCGCGCCGCAGTTCGTGACCTTATGGTACTCCTCAATCAATAGCATAATGATGAATAGCATGATGATCGCTGTTAGAGCATTTGGCCAGTAACCGAAAGGTCGCTCTTTCGAATCCTGAGCCGACAAGGTGAAAAATCTGTCAATGTGCCCTTTTAGCAAGGCACTTGACCCAAAATGCTCCAAGATTAATAATGGCTGACCCTGGACTGTGAAAAAGTTATACAGATTAAACAGGCTATACAGGTTATATAGGTCATACAGATTATACAGGCTATACACGTTGTACAGGCTATACAGATTATACAGGCTATACAGATTATACAGGCTATACAGATTATACAGGCTATACAGATTATACAGATTATACAGGCTATACAGGTTATACAGGCTATACAGATTATACAGGCTATACAGGTTATACAGATTATACAGGCTATACAGGTTATACAGATTATACAGGTTATACAGATTATACAGGCTATACAGGTTATACAGGCTATACAGATTATACAGGTTATACAGGCTATACAGATTATACAGGCTATACAGATTATACAGGTTATACAGGCTATACAGATTATACAGGCTATACAGATTATACAGGCTATACAGATTATACAGATTATACAGGCTATACAGGTTATACAGGCTATACAGATTATACAGGCTATACAGGTTATACAGATTATACAGGCTATACAGGTTATACAGGTTATACAGATTATACAGGCTATACAGGTTATACAGATTATACAGGCTATACAGATTATACAGGCTATACAGGTTATACAGACTATACAGATTATACAGGCTATACAGGTTATACAGACTATACAGATTATACAGATTATACAGATTATACAGGCTATACAGGTTATACAGGCTATACACGTTGTACAGGCTATATAGATTATACAGGCTATACAGATTATACAGGCTATACACGTTGTACAGGCTATATAGATTATACAGGCTATACAGATTATACAGGCTATACAGATTATACAGATTATACAGATTATACAGGCTATACAGATTATACAGGCTATACAGATTATACAGGCTATACAGATTATACAGGCTATACAGGTTATACAGGCTATACAGATTATACAGGCTATACAGGTTATACAGATTATACAGGCTATACACGTTGTACAGGCTATATAGATTATACAGGCTATACAGATTATACAGGCTATACAGATTATACAGGCTATACAGGCTATACAGGCTATACAGGTTATACAGGCTATACAGATTATACAGGCTATACAGGTTATACAGATTATACAGGCTATACAGGTTATACAGATTATACAGGCTGTACAGGTTATACAGATTATACAGGCTATACAGGTTATACAGATTATACAGGCTATACAGATTATACAGGCTATACAGGTTATACAGACTATACAGATTATACAGGCTGTACAGGTTATACAGACTACAGATTATACAGATTATACAGGCTATACAGGTTATACAGACTACAGATTATACAGGCTATACAGGTTATACAGACTATACAGATTATACAGGCTATACAGGTTATACAAATTATACAGGCTATACAGGTTATACAGATTATACAGGCTATACAGGTTATACAGACTATACAGATTATACAGGCTATACAGGTTATACAGACTACAGATTATACAGGCTATACAGGTTATACAGACTACAGATTATACAGGCTATACAGGTTATACAGATTATACAGGCTGTACAGGTTATACAGATTATACAGGCTATACAGGTTATACAGATTATACAGGCTATACAGGTTATACAGACTATACAGATTATACAGGTTATACAGACTACAGATTATACAGGCTATACAGGTTATACAGACTATACAGATTATACAGGCTATACAGGTTATACAGATTATACAGGCAATACAGGTTATACAGATTATACAGGCTATATAGATTATACAGGCTATACAGGTTATACAGATTATACAGGCTATACAGATTATACAGGCTATACAGGCTATACAGGTTGTACAGGCTATATAGATTATACAGGCTATACAGGTTATACAGATTATACAGGCTATATAGATTATACAGATTATACAGATTATACAGGTTATACAGATTATACAGGCAATACAGGTTATACAGATTATACAGGCTATATAGATTATACAGGCTATACAGGTTATACAGATTATACAGGCTATACAGATTATACAGGCTATACATTTTATATAGATTATACAGGCTATACAGGTTGTACAGAATATACAGGCTATACAGATTATACAGGCTATACAGGCTATACAGGTTGTACAGGCTATATAGATTATACAGGCTATACAGGTTATACAGATTATACAGGCTATATAGATTATACAGGTTATACAGATTATACAGGCTATACAGATTATATAGATTATACAGATTATACAGGCTATACAGATTATACAGGCTATACAGGTTATACAGGTTATACAGACTATACAGATTATACAGATTATACAGGCTATACAGGTTATACAGGTTATACAGACTATACAGATTATACAGATTATACAGGCTATACAGGCAATACAGACTATACAGATTATACAGGCAATACAGGCTACACAGATTATACAGATTATACAGGCTATACATGCTACACAGATTATACAGATTATACAGGCTATACAGGCAATACAGACTACACATGATATACAGGTTATACAGATTATGCAGGCTATACAGATTATGCAGGCTATACAGATTATACAGGCTATACAGATTATACAGGTGCCTTTGGCTATGCCGGGTTAAGTGATATGACATGCTATTCTATAAAATAATTTCTCCGTAATTAATATTACCTGATTGAGCTAATCATGTAAATGTAATTAACTAGAGAGTCGGGGCACCACAAAATAATATTTATAGAGCTGTTATCTTCCGAATAAACTCTTAATGACCTAGTAATATTTTACATCAATAGCAGTCAATATTAATCGTCACCTTAATTCAGTCTCATCTGAAAGTTGTAAATTATTGGTTATCTTCACAAACCCTGGCAAACAAGTTGAATCACCAATACAAAATTGGGGTTCATTATTTATTTACTAAATACATTACATTACATTACATTTAAGTCATTTAGCAGACGCTCTTATCCAGAGCGACTTACAAATTGGTGCATTCACCTTATGACATCCAGTGGAACAGCCAATTTACAATAGTGCATCTAAATATTTTAAGGGGGGGGGGTGAGAAGGATTACTTTATCCTATCCTAGGTATTCCTTAAAGAGGTGGGGTTTCAGGTGTCTCCGGAAGGTGGTGATTGACTCCGCTGTCCTGGCGTCGTGAGGGAGTTTGTTCCACCATTGGGGGGCCAGAGCAGCGAACAGTTTTGACTGGGCTGAGCAGGAACTGTACTTCCTCAGTGGTAGGGAGGTGAGCAGGCCAGAGGTGGATGAACGCAGTGCCCTTGTTTGGGTGTAGGGCCTGATCAGAGCCTGGAGGTACTGAGGTTCCGTTCCCCTCACAGCTCCGTAGGCAAGCACCATGGTCTTATATGATACTTATATTAAATACCTAACTAATCACACATAATTACATCTACAAAGAATTAATTATACCTTGATTACAAATTACGTCATAAAAGAAAACGTCCCTAGCGGGCGGAACAGATATGACAGCTTGTTACACAAAAGAAAAGGGGCTGGATTTGAGTGAAAGAGCGGGAAGACTGAGGAACAAAGGGTGAAGCCATGCTATCGTAAATACAGTATTTTATGCATTCTAAATTACCGCCCATTTGGAAAAGGAAAATGCAATAAATATTTACTCTGAGCTGCGCTTCGGTAGGTTGGTGGTAAGATGGAATGCCGTGTTGCCAAGCTGAGTCCTTTGTCCTTTGAAGAATGTCTCTGGTGGTCAATTGGCTACGTTGTAGTAACGTTGTTGTGTGATAGACGGGATACTCTGTCTGTTCCTTCCTAACCCTCGTTTGCAGCTACTGTTGCCTACTCAACGGCTAGGAGGTATGACTTCTGTAGTGAATAAGAGTTCAAAGTTCATACCATTCACAACCAAAGCTCACGCTGATGTTGGCTTCATCTGTAGTTATTATCTGAACCATTCTGACATCGGACCATCGTCCTCACATCCTCGGAACAGGAGGTTATATTGTTGTCAGGGCTTTATATAGGAAGGGAGAGGAGGGCGTGTTTGAAAAGTTTTATAGCCCATGTCCCTTCACAGGGGCGGCCACTGATTGAGCAGAGCCCTAACTTATGAAAACCCAAATCTCACATTTTAGAAGCTAAAATCACATTTCCCATCCCATCATGAATAATTTCATATTCAAACATTTAAATTGAACAACAATTCCATGTGAATCCGATAACTCTGATGTGTAGACTTTCCACTGTAGAGTTTGTCATCCTATCATTGATGAGAATGTCTCAGATGACAACCGAACTGACATCATATTCATTAAGTACCACTGCATATGTTCAATTGGTCGGATTACCAGAATATAGTTAATTTCCCCTCACCTTCTGATGTTCCCAGAATCTCTATGTTAACCAAGGGGTTTGCAAATGTAACATCAGTAGGGTAGAGAGAGGATAAAGGGAGAAAGAGGTATTTATGACTGTCATAAACATACTCCCAGGCCAACGTCATGACACAGGCTACACAGGCTACACAGGCTACACAGGCTATACAGATTATACAGGCTATACAGGCTACACAGGATACACAGGTTATACAGATTATGCAGGCTATACAGGCTACACAGGATATACAGATTATACAAGCTATACAGATTATACAGCCTATACAGGCTATTGACAGCTATTCTCAGCCCTGTGTAACGAAACGTTGATCGATATCCACTTTTTGTTTGTTGGAGTCACACCTGTCATCCTTGTGACATAAGTAAGTGAGGTCATAGGAGGTATATGGAAATAAATTGGATGCCTATTGCATTTCCAGGCTTGTCCAGATATGGATCTTCAAGGCCCCATGGGAGTGCTGCCGCTGTCATCTCCCTGATTTGAGGTCCCGAGAGGTGGCTCCAATAAAAGGGAGAGCCTCTGTTATGGCTGGATGAATAATTTAACCATCCCCTTCCCTCTAGAGATTATTTTTAGCATCCTGAATCACAATAGATAGGAAAGGTAGGAAGTACCATGGAGGCACTGTAAGGTCTTAGAAATAGGGATATAGATAGAGATAGGGCTTAGAGATAGTGATAGGGCTAGAGATAGGGTTAGGGATGGGGCTTAGAGATAGGGTTAGGGATGGGGCTTAGAGATAGGGAGAGGGCTTGGAGATAGGGCTTGGAGATAGGGATAGAGTGCTTAAGGATGGGGATAGGGATAGAGATATGGCTTAAAGATAGGGAGAGGGATAGATATGGGGCTTAAAAATGGGGATAGAGATGGGGCTTAAAGATAGGGATAGAGATGGGGATGAAGATAGGGCTTAAAGATGGGGATGGAGATAGGGCTTAAAGATGGCGATGGAGATGGGGCTTAAAGATGGCGATGGAGATGGGGCTTAAAGATGGCGATGGAGATGGGGCTTAAAGATGGAGATGGAGATGGGGCTTAAAGATGGAGATGGAGATGGGGCTTAAAGATGGAGATGGAGATGGGGCTTAAAGATAGGGATAGAGATGGGGGTGAAGATAGGGCTTAAAGATGGGGGTGGAGATAGGGCTTAAAGATGGGGGTGGAGATAGGGCTTAAAGATGGGGGTGGAGATAGGGCTTAAAGATGGGGGTGGAGATAGGGCTTAAAGATGGGGATAGAGATGGGGCTTAAAGATAGGGATAGAGATGGGGATGAAGATAGGGCTTAAAGATGGGGATGGAGATAGGGCTTAAAGATGGCGATGGAGATGGGGCTTAAAGATGGCGATGGAGATGGGGCTTAAAGATGGCGATGGAGATGGGGCTTAAAGATGGCGATGGAGATGGGGCTTAAAGATGGCGATGGAGATGGGGCTTAAAGATGGAGATGGGGCTTAAAGATAGGGATAGAGATGGGGGTGAAGATAGGGCTTAAAGATGGGGGTGGAGATAGGGCTTAAAGATGGGGGTGGAGATAGGGCTTAAATATGGGGGTGGAGATAGGGCTTAAAGATGGGGGTGGAGATGGGGTTTAAAGATAGGGATGGGGATGGGGTTTAAAGATAGGGATAAAGATGGGGATGAAGATGGGGCTTAAAGATGGGGATGGAGATGGGGCTTAAAGATGGGGATGGAGATAGGGCTTAAAGATGGGGATGGGGCTTAAAGATGGGGATGGAGATGGGGATGAAGATGGGGCTTAGTTGTTACATGTAAACAGATGTAGGATCTTTGAGCCAGTTTGCTACAGTAGGTTTGCTACAGTAGGGAAATAATCCTGCAGAAACAGGAAATGTGAGTTAGTATGTGGATTATAATTAATGGACATTTTTGTAGGGATTGATTACATGTTTCGTTTGGGAATCTTGAGTGGAAATTACAAACTTCAAAAGTATTTTTAAACCTCAAATACAATACACGTTTTACATTTCCTGCATTGCAGGAAAGTTCTTCTGCAACAATGTACCATTTGTACTGTACACTAGGAAACTAGATGGAACGGGTTATCTAATATCTATACCTGCTCTTAGTTCTACCTTTCAATCTGAGCATGCTATATGGGGCGAAGACAACATCCTTTTCTCTTGTTTCTAATGGAATCATTATATAAAGAAGAGTGGGGGTCGGTAACATTTCAGAAGGGCTTCCCACTCTGTTATGACTAGCGTATCGTGGCATAACAAGGCTTTCCGGAGACTCAGCAGATATACAAGAGATATAGAACACTGTGCATGATGCTCAGTTGTATCCTGTAGATATTTAAAGGTAGGCATCGAGTGATGGTCTTTATTTTTCATACTTTTCCTCAATTATGAGGATCCTATCCTCAGGTCAATTAGCTTGCCTTCTGAGAAGTAGCTGAGTTCTTTTAAAAAGAGAACTTGATTACTCGTCAAGTCGTGAGCACGAAGAAGTAAATGCACGTCATTAATTTCTCCGAGATCTAATGAATTGTCAAACGTGAAGGGGAGTTGACATCATTTTCTTCCATTTAGATAATAAGGAATAGGCTAACATGACTGTCTGATGAGCAAGCAGCAAAGGATGGAAGAATAAAGAACTTGGGTTCTGCTGGAGTTTTTAAGAAGGTCAAGTCAGAGTGATGGTGTGATTTTTTACACCTTGCTGAGAGAGAGTTGGAAGTAACACTGTCCTTGTAAAGGTGTTATAGTTTGTTTTTGAACCTGTAGTTTTTGTGCTGTTATAGTAGATACAGTGGTTTATAAAGGCCAAACCGAAATGTGACTTCCGCTTTATCCCAACCCCTCTGAAAGACACATACATATACAGGTTGGAGAGGTGGGCCTGCCACACTAGGCTCCCATGGAGCCGTTGTTGTGGGTGGTTAAGTGCCTTGCTCAAGTGCCACAACGGCAGGCAATAGCATCTCTGGTTGCCAGGTCACTTCCCCTCAGATTTTTCCCATCAGACCCGGGAACTGGTAACCCTCCGGCTCGCCTCCCTAACCACTAGGCTACCTGTAATGTAATTAAGCAGGCACGGAACAAACCCTACCACGGGCCCCTGGCTGCTATCAATTATGTATGGATTCCCTATCAGCCCAGGTAAACCTGTGCATTGATCCTTGACTGTAATTAAGGTTTTTGGAAATTCTACAATAATGTTTCCTTCTCATTCGGATTCGATTTGTATCAACGTGGTAATTTGTGTTAATTCACGCCCCACCTTCCAGGATATCACAATGTGTTTAATGCCGGTCCTTTGTCTCGATTACAAAGAGCTGCCCTGAGGTCCTCTGTCGCCTGCCATGTAAATGAGGCTATCCGATATTTGGGGCGGGTTTATCACTCCTCGCACTGCTAAATCTAATTTCGCTCAGCGCTTCCAGGCTTATCCTACTGTGCTGTAATTTCATTTGATACCACCCAGGCCTGGCTCAGCACTCAATTTTACACCGCCAGAGATGGGATTTGTACTGAGTGAGTGAGGGGGAATTCCGATTGAAAGTGAGGGATCGAGGAAAACTGAGATGGAAGACTCATTGTAGAGGGAGAGTAGGTAGGCTAATAGAAGTAAGAAAGGTTCTGTAGTTTAGAGATACTTTTGGAGGCTTAGTGTTTGAGAGTGGGGAGTTCTGCTCTCTGCCACTTCGCTAGATTCTGATAATGTGGTTGTTATAGCTTTCTCAGTCTTCAGGTGAGCCTCTCTACTTTTCATCACAATACACATTGGCCCCTAGTTTTCAGTTTTATCACTAAAAACTCTTCTTTTCCTCTGCTGCTCTGAAACACGGTGGCAACATATGGAAGCAGATTTATGCCAAAATTAAGAGAGGCTGTTAATGAAAGAACTGAAGGCATGTCTTCTTCTGAAAAGACACCACTTCATTTGTGATGAATTGGTAGAAATGAGGGCCTGTGCCTATGATCGATCCTCATTTACAAATGAACTGGTCTGCATGTGAAGCTTGAACAACTGAGCAGCTTTTTTAAAGCTCTTTCCTAAGTGTTTATTCCATTTCTTAGTTTTGTCCTAGATTTCCAAATCAGAGTTTTCCAGATGCTGGAGCAGTGAGCTCGGTTGTCTGTCTGTCTGTCACACCGTTGTCAGTTCTGTCATGGTGCCCTAGTACTGCGGCCTCTCTCCTGGCCATGCAGAACCCTCACCTGTCCATCACAGAGCTGTAAAGGAGAGGGGAAATAATAACAGAGGATAAGTTGAAAGAAAAGTTGAGAGTTGGAGAATAGAATAGTTTCAAATACCTTTGTGATGTTTTGTATTCAAAATACAAACATTATGTAAGAAGAACTTGAACATTTATCTTTGAAGATGTTATAAAGTGTGATAAATTACTTTTAGAAGATATCTTACATTCTCGTAGGGCCAAGCCAGACTTTTAAAACGACCTAGAACCAAAAGGTTTCTCCTACAGGGACAGCAGAATAACCCTGATATTTTTTAAAGAGTGAAGGCATTCATAGTAGCCTTAATACATCTTTCTCAGTTTGCATTTGACAATGACGTTTCGACAGACTCATTTTGACAGCTCAATCTTTCTCACCATCTTACACTACCTTTATCAAATCACAATCAAATTGTATTTGTCACATACACATGTTTAGCAGATGTTATTGCATGTGTAGCGAAGTTCTGATATCCTCCCTGGATCTAGCGGGTCCGTATGGCTTCGCAATACCGTACTAGCACCACAATTGGCTCTCTGTACCTGAATCCCATCCAAGGGCCTTGTCAGTCTCTCAGGTTCTACACAGCAGCTACAGTGGGAAGAGAAAGTATGTGAACCCTTTAGAATTACCTGGATTTCTGCATTTTTATCTGATCTTCATCACAACAATAGACAGTCTGCTTAAACTAATAACACACAAACAATTATAATTTTACATATCTGTTGAACACACCGTGTAAACATTCATAGTGCAGGTTGGAAAAGTATGTGAACCCTTGGATTTAATAACAGATTGACCCTCCTTTGGCAGCAATAACCTCAACCAAATGTTTTCTGTAGTTGCAGATCAGACCTGCACAACGGTCAGGAGGAATTTTGGACCATTCCTCTTTACAAAACTATTTCAGTTCCAAAATATTCTTGGGTTGTCTGGTGTGAACCGCTCTTGAGGTCATGCCACAGCATCTCAATCGGGTTGAGGTCAGGACTGACTGGGCCACTCCAGAAGGTGTATTTTCTTCTGTTCAAGGCATTCCGTTGTTGACTTACTTCTGTCTTTTGGGTCGTTGTCCTGTTGCGTCACCAAACTTCTGTTGAGCTTCAATTGGCGGATAGATAGCCTTACATTCTCCTGCAAAATGTCTTGATGAATTCATTTTTCCGTCGATGACAGCAAGCTGTCCAGGCCCTGTGGCAGCAAAGCAGAGTCACATGGCACGGAACAGGTGAACCCAAGAGTAGACTCAGACGAGGAGACTGGGATGAGGTAACCAAGGTATTTATTGAAACACAGGGGGAAGATGGGGAGCAGGCCAGGGGAAGCTCGGGCGGGTTGCAGGAAGCTAGGTGTGGAGGCTGAGACTGGAGCGGGAGGGGTTGGGACTGGGGAGGCAGGACCAGAGGGGAATCCAAGGATGCAGTGGAGTGGGGGGTCCAGGACAGAGTAGCAGGATGACAAGACGTGGGACTGGAGACAGGGACCAGTGTTAGAACTGGCAGAACCGTAACAGAGAGGAAAACAGCGTCAGGCAAAGGAAAACAGGCATAACATGAAAACAGGATCTAAGCAGGAACAATCGGCTAAAAAACGCAGACTGACTGAGCAGAGGTTACGATCTAGCAGCGTGGAAGTGGCAGGGCTGAGTATTTGTCGAGGTCTTGATTATGTAACAGGTTGCAGCTGGTGGGGATCTGCTCTGCCTCCAGCACACCTGTCTACACACACACACACACACACACACACACACACACACACACACACACACACACACACACACACACACACACACACACACACACACACACACACACACACACACACACACACACACACACACACACACACACACACACACACACACACACACACACACACACACACACACACACACACACACACACAGAGGGAGAGAGCACTGGGGGAGTGGCGGCAGGTTAGGGAGACCCAGGATCCCTCCACCATATTTTACAGTTGGGATGAGGTTTTGATGTTGGTGTCCTGTGCCTTTTGTCCACAGAATATTTTGCCAGTAGCGCTGTGGACCATCCAGGTGCTCTTGCGAACTTCAGACATGCGGCAATGTTTTTTTTTGGACATCAGTGGCTTCTTCCATGGTGTCCTCCCATGAACACCATTCTTGTTTAGTGTTTTACGTATCGTAGACTCGTCAACAGAGATGTTAGCATCTTAAAATACATTTCTGTAAGTATTTAGCTGACACTCTAGGATTATTCTTAACCTCATTGACTCCAATGAGCTTTTAGTGAAGTCATTAGCCTCGGGGTTCACATACTTTTTCCAACCTACACTGTGAATGTATAAATGATGTATTCAATATAGACAAGAAAAATAGAATAATGTTTGTGTTATTAGTTTAAACACACTGTATTTATCTATTATTGTGACTTGGACAAAGATCAGATTAAAATGTATGCAGAAATCCAGGTAATTTAAAAAGGGTCCACATACTTTTTCTTGCCACTATATTTCTCCTGGGAAACAAATTCAATACAGATGTATGTCTTGGAATGTGCAGGTAACAGGCTACTTACAAACACTGTGTACATCTTCAATAAAGTCAGCTATCCAAATGCCTGTCAACTATCCAACTTAACTATCTTTAAAATGTCTATAGTATTTCCTTTTGACTCTACCGTGGAGTCCTGGAGGAGCTCATCTTGTTAATTACGGTCAAGTCAAGCATTTGACCCCTCGGTCCTATTGAAAATCTCCTTCATAATCTTTTCAAAGGACCCAGATGATGGCAAGGTTGCTGTTTCTCTTTAGCACGAGGCAGTGCATCGTCCTCCACTGTTTGACTTCAAAAACACTGACAGAAACGAGTGGGTGCAAAGGGAGAGAGAGATTCCAGACGGAGAAGAAAAATGCATTATATTATTTTGTAATGTACAGTAATTTGTGTAAATCAGTTAAGCAGCAAGTGGATTTCCTTTGTCAAACAAGCTTTTTATAGGAACTCGTTATGTTGGCACTTAAGAGAGCACCGTGAGGATGACGAGGTAGAAGTGCCACGTTTCCCCCCCTGCTGGGTGGGAGGGGGATGATAGGGTCTTCAATTCATACAGTCGATCCTATTTTGGAATTCATTACCATTCGGATCCACATCCATTTGTCTTTGTCATTCTTGACTCTTCCTTCGTATCTACATACACACTGCTTATTTATTTATTAAACATGATGTTTACCTGTCCTGTGTGGGTAATCTATAGTTTCATCTTCATGCACAGCTGTAAAGTCCGGATTTGATTACAGTTAAGTTTAGGCTGCCTGTACTATATGAGGAAGTACATTCATGTATGTTTATGGTTTAACTTACAGTCATGATTTTACCAGGTGTTTACTTTGTTTAATTTTAGATTTATTTTGATTGAACCTTTTAATTTAACCTTTATTTAACTAGGCAGGTCAGTTAAGAACTAATTATTATTTACAATGACAGCGTACCAATAATACAGAATGCCTCCTATGGGGACGAGGGCTGGGATTAAAAATACCAAATAAAATACAAATATAGGACAGAACACACATCACGACAAGAGAGACACCACAACACTACATAAAAAGAGGCCTAAGACAACAACACAGCATGGCAGCAACACGTGAAATCACAGCATGGTAGCAACACAACATGGCAGCAGCACAACATGGCAGCAGCACAACATGGCAGCAGCACAACATGGCAGCAGCACAACATGGTAGCGGCACAACATGGCAGCAACACAACATGGTAGCAGCACAACATGGCAGCAGCACAACATGGTAGCAGCACAACATGGTAGCAACACAACATGGCAGCAGCACAACATGGCAGCAGCACAACATGGCAGCAGCACAACATGGCAGCAGCACAACATGGTAGCGGCACAAAACATGGTACAAACATGACAACAGCACAAAGGGCAAGAAGGTAGAGACGACAATACATCACGCAAAGCAGCCACAACGGTCAGTAAGTGTCCATGATTGAGTCTTTGAATGAAGAGATTGTGATAAAACTGTCCAGTTTGAGTGTTTGTTGCAGCTCATTCCAGTTGCTAGCTGCAGTGAACTGAAAAGACGAGCCACCCAGGGATGTGTGTGCTTTGCGGACCTTTAACAGAATGTGACTGGCAGAACGGGTATATGTGGAGTATGAGGGCTGCAGTAGATATCTCCGATAGGGGGGAGTGAGGCCTAAGAGGGTTTTGTAAATAAGCATCAACCAGTGCGACATAGAGAATATAGAGAGATTTACAGTTTACAGAGGAGTATAGAGTGCAGTGATGTGTCCTATAAGGAGCATTGGTGGCAAATCTGATGGCCGAATGGTAAAGAACATCTAGCCACTCGAGAGCACCCTAACCTGCCCATCTATTAATTGCGTCTCCATAATCTAGCATGGGTAAGATGGTCATCTAAATCAGGGTTAGTTTGGCAGCTGGGGTGAAAGAGGAGCGATTACAATAGAGGAAACCAAGTGTAGATTTAACTTTAGCCTGCAGAGGTAACTACCTCAAGCTCTAAACCCTCAGAGGTAGTAATCACACCTGTGGGGAGAGGGGCACAAAGTCATAAAGGTACATATTATATATGGTAACTAGTTATTACTTTATCAATGCTTGATAAATAGTTTTGGGTTAATTCCAGATGGGGCGGCAGGGTAGCCTAATGGTTAGAGCGTTGGACTAGTAACCAGAAGGTTGCGAGTTCAAACCCCCTAGCTGACAAGGTACAAATCTGTCGTTCTGCCCCTGAACAGGCAGTTAACCCACTGTTCCCAGGCCGTCATTGAAAATAAGAATGTGTTCTTAACTGACTTGCCTAGTTAAATAAAGGTCAAATAAAAAATAAATAAAAAAATAATGTAGCTATTGGCGTGAAGATAATTTTGGTGTCAACCTAACAACTGATAGCACGTTGTTTTCTATTAAGAACCAGGTGAATGTTACATTTTTACATTTAGATTTTTGTCATTTGCAGACACTCTTATCTAAAGTTACTTACAGTTAGTTCATTCATTTTAAGACCACACGGTCAAAGTCAATATATTGTTTCCCATTAAAGTAGCTATCAGCAAAGTCAATGCTAGTAAGAAAAGATGTGTGTGAGGGTTAGTTCATGAAAAGCAAGGGTGTTTGTTTTTTATTTAAATGAAATGAAAAACAATTTAGGCTACTATTACGGTGTCCATATAAGGACAGTCTCAGAGTCACAAGGAGTTGGTGTCAGTGTCACGTAGACAAACCATAATTCCTGATGAGACTGAAAGTAACTCCTGTTGACACTGACATTAACTCCTGATAAGGATGAGTGACAGCGATGCCAAATCCTTGTGACTTTGAAAGAAGGGAGAGAACAGAGAGAGAACAGACGGATTCAGAGAAACAGTGAATGTAGTCTTTGTTTCAGGGTAGTTTATCACCGTCCTAATATAGACACTGTATCCTGGCATCCCTAAGGAACATATAAAAAGATCTTTGTCACATGTTATTTGTCACATGTACAGAATACAAAAGGTGTAAACCATCCAGCTAAATGCTTACATACAAGCTCTTCCTCAACAATGCAGAGTTCAATATCAAATGTACGAAATAGAAATCCAGAATAGGATCTTTTTTTTAAACCACAGAAACAACACTTGTTCAGATAGGCAAGAGTTTTAAAGGGGCAATCAGCAGTTGGAACAACAACAAAGCTTTTTCCCCACAACTATTTTGGTAAAAATGGGTCTGGAGAAATGCAATCACTGTCACGTCCTGACCATAGAGAGCCCTTATATTTTCTATGGTAGAGTAGGTCAGGGCGTGACTGTTTTTTTTTCTAGTTATTATTTTCTATGTGGGGTTCTAGTTTAGTTTTTCTATGTTGGTGTTTGGTATGATTCCCAATTAGAAGCAGCTGGCTATCTTTGTCTCTAATTGGGGATCATATTTAAGTAGCATTTTTTCCAGTTGTGTTTTATGGGATATTGTTTTGAGTTAGTGTATGTTACACCTCTTAGTTACAGTTCGTTGTTTGTTTCAGTCCTTCTTGGTTGTTTTGTGCGTTTCTAATAAATAATATGTGCAAAGCATATCGCGCTGCAGCTTGGTTCGATAATTATTCCAGCGAACGTGACAATCCCTCTCAAATTCATAGACAGAGATATGGATGCATGGACTGACCATCCATGATATCAAAATAATTGTTTTGAGGCAATAGTGTTTGTATACATACATTAGAGTAAAACAACCTTATTTTATTATTTTGTGTTCTGATGGGGTACAACAGTTGAACTAAGCTCATGAGGCATTTCTAAGTTATATTCTTCAAGAATAAAAGCCTACATATTATTTATTGAAGTCAAAACATTGCTGTAGAAACTGCAGATTGACCCTTTTTAAAGTAACTTTGATTTTCTTGGTAGATTCAACCCATCACCAGGTGCTGATGTATTGTTCCTTTTTCTGACAGGTACAATGTGGACACCAGAAGTTCAAACATTTCAAAACATGTAAGTACACTGGTGATATCATGCTATTAATATAAGCTGAATATCTTGCATATTTTCATGTCACTTCGTTATGTTTACAGCTCATTAGCTGTCAAGGGAAAATACTTCCCTATTAAAGCTGTTACATTTGGTTAGTCTTTGATTTGATTACTAAGTGATATTCTTCTTCAAGGAGGGAATGTCGGAATAATGAATTTGAATTATTTTTATACAAAAACAGAATGCTGTTTTTTTTTTGTCTCTGCAGATTTCCAACTAACAGATCTGTTTTTCTCTCTCTATTGCAAACCATTGTGGATGAGTAGAAGGTTAGTCAACAACATTACTATAAACACGGTTTGACGAATCACAAGGAATAGCGTTTTTGTAATTAGTTATAGCCTTTTAAGGACACATAAATGTGGATCTTCTGAAAAGGGAACAAACAATCTAGCTGGTTGGTTTTTATGAAGATCTTGCTTTAGGTTGTAGAGTGCTGTCCGTGGAGCTGGTAGAGCACAGCAGAGATCTTGCTTTAGGTTGTAGAGTGCTGTCCGTGGAGCTGGTAGAGCACAGCAGAGATCTTGCTTTAGGTTGTAGAGTGCTGTCCGTGGAGCTGGTAGAGCACCGCAGAGATCTTGCTTTAGGTTGTAGAGTGCTGTCCGTGGAGCTGGTAGAGCACAGCAGAGATCTTGCTTTAGGTTGTAGAGTGCTGTCCGTGGAGCTGGTAGAGCACAGCAGAGATCTTGCTTTAGGTTGTAGAGTGCTGTCCGTGGAGCTGGTAGAGCACAGCAGAGATCTTGCTTTTGGTTGTAGATTGCTGTCCGTGGAGCTGGTAGAGCACAGCAGAGATCTTGCTTTAGGTTGTAGAGTGCTGTCCGTGGAGCTGGTAGAGCACAGCAGAGATCTTGCTTTTGGTTGTAGAGTGCTGTTTGTGGAGCTGGTAGAGCACAGCAGAGATCTTGCTTTAGGTTGTAGAGTGCTGTCCGTGGAGCTGGTAGAGCACAGCAGAGATCTTGCTTTAGGTTGTAGAGTGCTGTCCGTGGAGCTGGTAGAGCACAGCAGAGATCTTGCTTTAGGTTGTAGAGTGCTGTCCGTGGAGCTGGTAGAGCACAGCAGAGATCTTGCTTTAGGTTGTAGAGTGCTGTCCGTGGAGCTGGTAGAGCACCGCAGAGATCTTGCTTTAGGTTGTAGAGTGCTGTCCGTGGAGCTGGTAGAGCACCGCAGAGATCTTGCTTTAGGTTGTAGAGTGCTGTCCGTGGAGCTGGTAGAGCACAGCAGAGATCTTGCTTTAGGTTGTAGAGTGCTGTCCGTGGAGCTGGTAGAGCACAGCAGAGATCTTGCTTTAGGTTGTAGAGTGCTGTCCGTGGAGCTGGTAGAGCACAGCAGAGATCTTGCTTTAGGTTGTAGAGTGCTGTCCGTGGAGCTGGTAGAGCACCGCAGAGATCTTGCTTTAGGTTGTAGAGTGCTGTTCGTGGAGCTGGTAGAGCACAGCAGAGATCTTGCTTTAGGTTGTAGAGTGCTGTTCGTGGAGCTGGTAGAGCACAGCAGAGATCTTGCTTTAGGTTGTAGAGTGCTGTCCGTGGAGCTGGTAGAGCACAGCAGAGATCTTGCTTTAGGTTGTAGAGTGCTGTCCGTGGAGCTGGTAGAGCACCGCAGAGATCTTGCTTTAGGTTGTAGAGTGCTGTCCGTGGAGCTGGTAGAGCACCGCAGAGATCTTGCTTTAGGTTGTAGAGTGCTGTCCGTGGAGCTGGTAGAGCACAGCAGAGATCTTGCTTTAGGTTGTAGAGTGCTGTCCGTGGAGCTGGTAGAGCACCGCAGAGATCTTGCTTTAGGTTGTAGAGTGCTGTCCGTGGAGCTGGTAGAGCACAGCAGAGATCTTGCTTTAGGTTGTAGAGTGCTGTCCGTGGAGCTGGTAGAGCACCGCAGAGATCTTGCTTTAGGTTGTAGAGTGCTGTTCGTGGAGCTGGTAGAGCACAGCAGAGATCTTGCTTTAGGTTGTAGAGTGCTGTTCGTGGAGCTGGTAGAGCACAGCAGAGATCTTGCTTTAGGTTGTAGAGTGCTGTCCGTGGAGCTGGTAGAGCACCGCAGAGATCTTGCTTTAGGTTGTAGAGTGCTGTTCGTGGAGCTGGTAGAGCACAGCAGAGATCTTGCTTTAGGTTGTAGAGTGCTGTTCGTGGAGCTGGTAGAGCACAGCAGAGATCTTGCTTTAGGTTGTAGAGTGCTGTCCGTGGAGCTGGTAGAGCACAGCAGAGATCTTTTGCCAACCTGTCACTTCTTGAATTGGAACTTTTATGTTTATTTTGGGATAGCGTGATCTAAGCAGAATTCAATATGCAGAGCCTTCAAAGTATTCCACATTTTGTTGTGTTACAGCTTGAATTTAAAATGGATTACATTTAGATTATTTAAGTATTTAACCCCTTCGTCATGACAAACCTAAATAAGGTCAGGAGTAGAAATGTGCTTAACAAATCACAATAAGTTGCATGGACTCTGTGTGTGCTAATAGTGTTTAACATGATTTGTAATTTTCTTTGCAAGCAGTTTTGGTAAATATATAGTAGATAGGGCAATTCACCTATTACAAACAGCCTGTGTGAATGCAGACGTACACACAGCTGTCTCACCAAAATAATGCTAACTTAATGCTGAAAGTAGTAGCCTAGTTATTCATGCATGCAAACAAAAACACTGAGTAGCAGTTTGGCTAAGAATACTGACACAACTGCGAATGTGAACTATTGAATGCAAACAGAACAAAACAGCGATACAAAGTAAACAAAATCTAAAGTTTAAAAAGTCATGACACAATCTATACTTAGGCTAGTTACATTAACAGTAAACAAATGTAATAAACAAACATGAAGATCCAAAAGCCTACAGCCTACTACAGTGAGATGCAGCCATGCTTTCTTGCCATATGAATAGGCCTATAGGCTCGCTTCATTCATGGAAAATCATGTTGCTCTTGAGTTCAGCAACATGTTGTCACGGCCGTCGTCGGAATGAGACCAAGGTGCAGTGTAGTGAGCGTACATTTTCTTTTATTTGTAAAATGTCGCCAACAAAACAAGAAATAACAAAAGGGCTATAGTGCCCATAACCAAGACAACTTCCCACAAATCATACTGCCTAAGTATGATTCCCAAACAGAGACAACGATAGACAGCTGTCCCTGATTGAGAACCATACCTGGCCAAAACATAGAAATACAAAAACATAGAAAACAACAGAACATATAATGCCCACCCAAATCACACCCTGACCAAACCAAATAGAGACATAAAAAGGCTCTCTAAGGTCAGGGCGTGACAGTTGTGATATGGCAAAATGCACTTTCCAATACATACAGTTCCATTCACAACCAGGGGAACAAATAGGCTACCACGAAAATCAGAACATAGTGTATCTATTTCTTTGATGTAACATAACAATATGTAGCTAGCTATACCCGGGGGCGTCATTTGGGTTCTCGCATTGGAATTACAGTTCCTTCAGAAAGTATTCATAACCCCTTTATATTCTCCATATTTTGTTGTATTACAAAGTGGGATTGAAATGTCATTTTACGTCAATGATCCACACAAAATACTCTAATGTCGAAGTGTAAGAAAATGCTAACATTTGTTAAAAATTATATATTTGATTAGATAAGTTTTCAATTCCCTGAGTCAATACATGTTAGAATCACCTTTAGCAGCAGTTTAAAGCTGTGATTTTCTTCTGGGTTCATCTCTAACACCTGTATTGTACAATATTTTCGCATTATTAAATAATTAAATAATTCTTCAAGCTCTGTCAAGTTAGTTGTTGATCATTGTTAGACAGCCGTTTTCTAGTCTTGCCATAGATTTTTAAGCCGATTTAAGTCAAAAGTGTAACTATGCCATTCAGGAACATTCAATGCCGTCTTGGTAAGCAACTCCAGTGTATATTTGTACTTGTGTTTTTGTCCTGCTGAAAGGTGAATTTGTCTCCCAGTGTCTGTTGGAAAGCAGACTGAACTAGGTTTTCCTGTTGGATTTTGCCTGTGCTTACCTCTATTCCATTTATTCCATCTATTCCATTCCATAAAAAACTCGCTAGTCCATACCGATGATCAGCATACCCATAACATGATGAAGCCACCACCATGCTTGAAAATATGTTGAGTGCTCCTCTGTGATGTGTTGCGTTGGATTTTCATCTTTTCACTCTGTCAATTAGCTTAGTATTATGGAGTAACTGCAATGTTGTTGATCCATCCTCAGTTTTCTATCACAGAAATTAAATTATGTAACTGTTTTAAAGTCACCATTGGCCTCATGGTGAAATACCGGAGTGGTTTCCTTCCTCTCCAGCAACTGGAGTTAAGGAGGTCTGTGTCTTTGTAGTGACTGGGTGTATTGATACACCACCCAAAGTGTAATTAATAACTTCACCATGCTTAAAGGGATATTCAATGTATTTTTTAAATTATTTTTTACCCATCTACGAATTGGTGCCCCCCTTTGCGAGGCATTGGAAAACCTCCCTGGTCTTTGTGGTTGAATCTGTGTTTGAAATTCTCTGCTCAACTGAGGGACCTTACAGATAATTGTATGTGTGGGGTACTGAGATGAGGTAGTCATTCAGAAATCATGTTAAACACTATTATTGCACACAGAGTGAGTCCATAAAACTTACTATGTGAACTTGTTGCATTTTTACTCCTACATTTATTTTGGCTTGTCATAACAAAGGGGTTGAATACTTATTGACTCAGATGATTTTTTTCTAAAATTGTAGCAATACATTATATTTACTATTAGGGTTAAGTGCCTTGCTCAAAGGCACATCGGCAGATTGTTCACCTAGTCAGCTCGGGAATTCAAACCTGCAACCTTTTGGCTACTGGCCCAACGCTCTTAACCGCTAGGTATTGCGTGTAGGCCAGTGATCAAAATTGATCAATTGTAAATTCAGGCTGTAACACAACAAAATGAGGGAAAAGTCAAGGGGTGTGAATACTTTCTGAAGGCACTATATATCTGTAATAATGTAATAATAGGACCAGAGATCACATATACTGCACATGGCGATTGCATTACTTTTGGCGTGTGAATATCGTGCCTTAACTATATCTCAGGTTAAATGAAAGTTCCTAAAGAAAAGTTAAAAGATAAGCTGCGATGTAGATTAGAACTACATTTACAGTGCATTAGCTCTCAGCGCAGGTGTCTTTAACAGAGGAAAATGTTTCCCCATGTTGTGTAAATCTGGTACTCCATGGATAATATGAGCTAGGAGTTAAATCTGGTACTCCATGGATAATATGAGCTAGGAGTTAAATCTGGTACTCCATGGGTAATATGAGCTAGGAGTTAAATCTGGTACTCCATGGGTAATATGAGCTAGGTGTTAAATCTGGTACTCCATGGGTAATATGAGCTAGGTGTTAAATCTGGTACTCCATGGGTAATATGAGCTAGGTGTTAAATCTGGTACTCCATGGATAATATGAGCTAGGTGTTAAATCTGGTACTCCATGGGTAATATGAGCTAGGTGTTAAATCTGGTACTCCATGGGTAATATGAGCTAGGTGTTAAATCTGGTACTCCATGGATAATATGAGCTAGGTGTTAAATCTGGTACTCCATGGTTAATATGAGCTAGGTGTTAAATCTGGTACTCCATGGGTAATATGAGCTAGGTGTTAAATCTGGTACTCTGTGGATAATATGTGCTACGTTTTAAATCTGGTACTCCATGGGTAATATGAGCTAGGTGTTAAATCTGGTACTCTGTGGATAATATGTGCTACGTTTTAAATCTGGTACTCCATGGGTAATATGAGCTAGGTGTTAAAAACTGGTACTTCATGGGTAATATGAGCTAGGTGTTAAAAACTGGTACTTCATGGGTAATATGAGCCAGTTGTTCTCCCGTTACAGGACTTCCTGGGCCAGATGTTCTGCACTCTGGGGGAGATCATTGGGTCCACAGGCAGTCGGCTGGAGAGAACCCTGTCGTAAGTCTACCAATGACTTCTATCAAGTATCTACTGTGTATCTGCTGTGTGCAAGCATGCATCACAACACGATCTGTCACTGTACGTCTCTGCATTTGACAGGCCTCCACAATCTCACAATGTTCTCATTGCCCCTTAGATTGGGAAAAACAAGAACACAATTATTGGTGTGTCTAAGCCCAGAGGCTCCCACTGTACGGCAGGCATGTAACTAGAGATTCTACGAGAGCGTGAGGCAGTAACACATGCTGTAGACATAGTTAGGCATCCCTTGTGAAAGCCGAACAACCAGACCTGGGTTCAAATACTAATTTAAATCTTTCAAATGCTTTGAGCGCTTTCTTAAGACTGTCGGGAGTGTCAGTTGGGATGGGTTTGCACTGTGGCACTTTTTTATTGGTTCCTTGCAACAGGCATAGCAGGGGTATTTCAAATGATTTACAATGGTGTTTGAAACCAGGTCAGTGACACAACACTGGCCCTGTGGATGACTCAGCATGGAATTGGGCCTTTTTCAATTAAAGTTGATAACCAACACACTGAGAACTTTGTCCTTCTCTCTCGCGCGCGCTCTCTCTCCCGCTCTCGCTCTCGCTCTCTCTTTCTCTCTCTCGTGCTCTCTCCCGCTCTCACTTTCGCTCTCTCTTTCTATCTCTCACTCACTCATGCTCTCTCTCCTGCTCTCACTTTCGCTCTCTCTTTCTCTCTCTCTCTCACTCGCGCTCTCTCCTGCTCTCTCTTTCTCTCTCTCTCACTCGTGCTCTCTCCTGCTCTCACTTTCGCTTTCTATCTCTTTCTTTCTCTCTCACTCTCTTTCGCTCTTTCTGTTTCTCTTGGTTGGTGTGAGTAACAGACAACACAACAATGCCATAAAGCACACACTCTGAGAGATGGGAAACTCTCCTAACAGTGTTGTGAACCATGTAGTTCATTATCAGACCTAGATAAATCATATTCCTATCCTATCACTGTCTGTCCCACTTGGCTTGTCTATCTTGGCCATGTCATTTATCTTCATGTGAGCCTGGTGGGGAATTTCCCAATGCAGGATACTTGTCAATAAGGCTTCGCTGCTCTTGGATTACAGTGCTGTATGTCACCATGTTTAGTGGGAAATAGTAAATAGGCAGGTAGCCTAGCGGTTAAGAGCGTTGGGCCAGTAACCGAGAGGTCGCTGCTTTGAATCCTCGAGGCAACCATGTGAAAAGAGAGCTTCTGCTAAACTACGTAAATGTACATTTTGACTGCATGGTGCCTTTTGACTGCATTGTGCTGACTGAAAGAGTGTTGTGTGTGTGTTGTGTGACTTGATGGGCATGTTTCTATGGCAACTGAGAGAGCATAATTTCTCCATCTGCTTCTATCACCAAAATTTCAATGGGGATGACTGTTTCATCTTCTACATTCTGTTCTCTAAAATGACATCAGAGATGATCTGCTTTCAGATCTCAGGTAAAGGGACAAAAAGTGCCCAGTGGCATTCAAAGGCTGAGGACTATAGGGGAGCCCATCACCACTGCCATATACAGTGGTGATGGGATATACCCCCCCCCGAGTCAATACTTTGTAGAGCTACCTTTTGCTGCAATTACAGCTGCAAGTCTCTTGGGGTATCAATCAATCAATCAAATGTATTTATAAAGCCCTTCTTACATCAGCTGCTGTCACAAAATGCTGTACAGAAACGCAGCCTAAAACCCCAAACAGCAAGCAATGCAGGTGCAGAAGCACGGTGGCAAGGAAAAACTACATAGATAGGCCGGAACCTAGGAAGAAACCTAGAGAAGAACCAGGCTCTGAGGGGTGGCCAGTCCTCTTCTGGCTGTGCCTGGTGGAGATTATAACAGAACATGGCCAAGATGTTTAAATGTTCATAGATGACCAGCAGCGTCAGATAATAATAATCACAGTGGTTGTCGAGGGTGCAACTGATCAGCACCTCAGGAGTAAATGTCAGTTGGCTTTTCATAGCCGATCATTCAGAGTATCTCTACCGCACCTGCTGGTCTGGGACAAGGTAGTACATCCGGTGAACAGGTCAGGGTTCTATTGCCGCAGGCAAAACATTTGAAACATGTTGTTTATAGCTGTAGCCTGTAATCCTATTTTCCTTAAACTCAAACCCCTAACCCTAGCTACTAAACCTAACCACTAACCCCTAATCCTAATTCTAACCCTCATTCGACCCATAACCCTAAACCTAACCCCTAAGCCAGCCTTTTTCCTTGTGGGGACCGGCGAAATGTCCCCACTTGTCAGAATTGTCCTTGTTTTACTATCCTTGTGAGGACTTCTGGTCTCCACAAGGATAGTAAACATACACACACACACACACCATCTTCCAGTGTCTATTTAAATTATTTAACAGGCCTCTGACCTACATAAGAGCAGACGGCTGGAAATGGAATCAATTTAATTTATTTAAACTCAATCTGGTTTTTAATGACATGACACCCTATTAAAGAGATGCTTCCCTCTCGCTACACCTCCCTACTTCAACAAGCATTTCTCAACGGCTGGCCATGCCTTCCGCCTGGCTACTCCAACCTCGGCCAACAGCTCCGCCCCCCCCCCGCAGCTACTCGCCCAAGCCTCTCCAGGTTCTCCTTTACCCAAATCCAGATAGCAGATGTTCTGAAAGAGCTGCAAAACCTGGACCTGTACAAATCAGCTGGGCTTGACAATCTGGACCCTCTATTTCTGAAACTATCCGCCGCCATTGTCGCAACCCCTATTACCATCCTGTTCAACCTCTCTTTCATATCGTCTGAGATCCCCAAGGATTGGAAAGCTGCCGCAGTCATCCCCCTCTTCAAAGGGGGAGACACCCTGGACCCAAACTGTTACAGACCTATATCCATCCTGCCCTGCCTATCTAAGGTCTTCGAAAGCCAAGTCAACAAACAGGTCACTCACCATCTCGTCATCATCGACCTTGCCAAGGCTTTCGACTCTGTCAATCACCATATTCTTATCGGCAGACTCAGTAGCCTCGGTTTTTCGGATGACTGCCTTGCCTGGTTCACCAATTACTTTGCAGACAGAGTTCAGTGTGTCAAATCGGAGGGCATGCTGTCCGGTCCTCTGGCAGTCTCTATGGGGGTGCCACAGGGTTCAATTCTCGGGCCGACTCTTTTCTCTGTATATATCAATGATGTTGCTCTTGCTGCGGGCGATTCCCTGATCCACCTCTACGCAGACGACACCATTCTATATACTTCCGGCCCGTCCTGGACACTGTGCTATCTAACCTCCAAACGAGCTTCAATGCCATACAACACTCCTTCCGTGGCCTCCAACTGCTCTTAAACGCTAGTAAAACCAAATGCATGCTTTTCAACCGATCGCTGCCTGCACCCGCATGCCCGACTAGCATCACCACCCTGGATGGTTCCGACCTTGAATATGTGGACATCTATAAGTACCTAGGTGTCTGGCTAGACTGTAAACTCTCCTTGCAGACTCATATCAAACATCTCTAATCGAAAATCAAATCAAGAGTCGGCTTTCTATTCCGCAACAAAGCCTCCTTCACTCACGCCGCCAAACTTACCCTAGTAAAACTGACTATCCTACCGATCCTCGACTTCGGCGATGTTATCTACAAAATAGCTTCCAACACTACTCAGCAAACTGGATGCAGTTTATCACAGTGCCATCCGTTTTGTCACTAAAGCACCTTATACCACCCACCACTGCGACTTGTATGCTCTAGTCGGCTGGCCCTCGCTACATATTCGTCGCCAGACCCACTGGCTCCAGGTCATCTACAAGTACATGCTATGTAAAGCTCCGCCTTATCTCAGTTCACTGGTCACGATGGCAACACCCATCCGTAGCACACGCTCCAGCAGGTGTATCTCACTGATCATCCCTAAAGCCAACACCTCATTTGGCCGCCTTTCGTTCCAGTACTCTGCTGCCTGTGACTGGAACGAATTGCAAAAATCGCTGAAGTTGGAGACTTTTATCTCCCTCACCAACTTCAAACATCTGCTATCTGAGCAGCTAACCGATCGCTGCAGCTGTACATAGTCTATCGGTAAATAGCCCACCCATTTTCACCTACCTCATCCCCATACTGTTTTTATTTATTTACTTTTCTGCTCTTTTGCACACCAATATCTCTACCTGTACATGACCATCTGATCATTTATCACTCCAGTGTTAATCTGCAAAATTGTAATTATTCGCCTACCTCCTCATGCCTTTTGCACACAATGTATATAGACTCCCTTTTTTTTCTACTGTCTTATTGACTTGTTAATTGTTTACTCCATGTGTAACTCTGTTGTCTGTTCACACTGCTATGCTTTATCTTGGCCAGGTCGCAGTTGCAAATGAGAACTTGTTCTCAACTAGCCTACCTGGTTAAATAAAGGTGAAATAAAAATTTAAAAAAAAAAAAACTCTGCCTTGTATACACACACACACACACACACACACACACATTTGTTTTACTGTGAGGACCAAACAATGAATTCCCATTCAAAATCATATTTTCCCAAACCCTTAACCTACCCTTAACCTTAACCTTAACCCCTAACCTTAACCTTAATATTAGCCCCTAACCTTAACCTTAGCCCCTAACCCTAAACCTAACCCATAACCCTAGTTCTAAAACTAACCTCAAAGCCTAAAATAGCTTTCTTCCTTGTGAGGACTGGCGAAATGTCCCCACTTGTCTGAATTTTCCTTGTTTCACATCCTCACAAGGATAGTAAACACACACACACACACACACACACACACACACACACACACACACACACACACACACACACACACACACACACACACACACACACACACACACACACACACACACACACACACACACACACACACACACACACACACACACACACACACACACACACACACACACACACACACACACACACACACGCAAACCATCTTCCAGTGTCCATTTTCATTATTTAGCAGATCGCTGCCTTTGACCTACATAAAAACAGATGGCTGGAAATTGAATCAATTTGTTTCCATCCTTAATCTATTTCCACCCATTCTGGTTTTGAATGACACCATATAGAAGAAAGGCTTACCTCTCGCTACATCTTCCCACTCTGCCTTCCACATTAGACATTTAAATAGGTTTGAATATTATAAGAAGGCATCAAGGTTGTGTTTGTGGTTGCTCTGTACACTGGAGTCCGTCTGAAGTTGCCTCCTCCTTTCCCAGATTTGATTTAAATTCTCAGGGAAGAGGGAGTTTTAAAGCCCTTCCGCTGTATAGTAATTTACTTCCCATTGGGAATCTGGGAAAACATTGGTGAATTCTATTAACTGACAACAAATGGTAAGGCTGCATGCTCCATAGAACCACGACCGTCAAACACAAGCTTATGCCAGTGTCTTGCTAGCTTCCCCACGGCACCAAAGTCCATTATCAAAACCTTCACAATCGCATCTGAACTTAATTTAAAGTTAATTTGAAGAAATATCCCAAACACCCACTCTCTTTCTCTCTCTCTCGTTCTCTCTCTCACACACACACACACACACACACACACACACACACACACACACACACACACACACACACACACACACACACACACACACACACACACACACACACACACACACACACACACACACACACACACACACACACACACACACACACACACACCCTTTATTAACGTTGTGCTTAATTAGCAATAAAAGGTCTTGCTTCAGATGTACATCTCTTCTATTGGCAGTCCATCTGCTGAAATATTTAAAAGCCATATGCAGAGCGACGCTCAATGTCCCTCTGTGGACTCCCACCCAGCTTTCGTTCCACTCAGTACAGTACCGAAAACTGGCATGGCCTCAGAGCTTTGATCAATCCAATACTCACCAACCCACCAGTTAACAGACCCCACGTCTCTTTCTCTTTGCTCGCTTGCTCCGTGGCCCCTTATTGTAAGTCTATGGCTTATGATGGCCCGACCTCGGCACGTTCAACATCAACTCTTTGTTTCCACAGGATTCTGATAAACTCATTTCAGTTTGTGTGAGTCTTGATTGTAATCTAAATAGAAAAAAAATACATTTCAAAGCATGAAATGTGAGCCTTTGAAGTATCGAGTGAGTTTTTTGGCATTGCGGCATGTTGGGGGGTTTTGATCTGACAGGCAGCGTCTCTGCAACGTCTGTCTGTAGGCTATATGCTGATACTCTGAGTTTGTATTTATCTCCACACCTGGGTTCAAATACTACTTGAAATTTCTCAAATACTTTGAGTGCTTACTTTAGCCTGCCTGGAGTGCCAGGTAGGTGTGGCTCACACTCAATCAAGCCTAGCTAAAGTATTTGAATATTATTTCAAATTGTATGTGAACCCAGGTCTGTTCCACCCCCCGTGCTGGTACAGTGCATACACTGCACTGGTGAGTTGCCATGGAGAGGATACTTTTGTTCCTGTGTGGGAGACTTTGGGTGGTGAAGTACATTAGTTGGAGCTGGTGCTGCTTTAAAACCTGTGGTTGCTGTTTGCTGTGTGTGGCAGGCAGACCTGGGTTCAAATAGTTCCTGACATCTTTCAAAGATCTTTCAGCATCAGCACAAGTCTGCTCGTGGTGCCAGATAGGCAGGGTTGACAAGTTTTCTGACTATTCCAATGGTTGCATTGTGCCTGTCAAGCTCAATCAAGAACTACTAAAATATTTTCAAAGATTTCAAATAATACAGTATCAGTCAAAAGTGTGGACACACCTACTCATTCAACAGTTTTTCTTTAGTTTTACTATTTTCTACATTGTAGAATAGTAGTGAAGACATCAAAACTATGGAAGAACACATATGGAATCATGAGGTAACCCAAAAAGTGTTAAACAAATCAAAATATACTTTATATTTTATATTCTTCAAAGTAACCACCCTTCTTCGCCTTAGCAATCTCAATAGGATAAAGACCTCCTCCATTCCTGTCATTATTGAAAGAGATCATGATACCTCACATCTCAAAATAGGGCTACTTAATGTTAGATCCCTTACTTCAAAGACAATTATAGTCAATGAACTAATCTCTGATCATAATCTTGATGTGATTGGCCTGACTAAAACATGGCTTAAGCCTGATGAATTTACTGTGTTAAATGGGGCCTCACCTCCTGGCTACACTAGTGACCTTATCCCCCATGCATCCCGCAAAGGCGGAGGTGTTGCTAACATTTACGATAGCAAATTTCAATTTACTAAAAAAATATATGTTTTCGTCTTTTGAGCTTCTAGTCATGAAATCTATGCAGCCTACTCAATCACTTTTTATAGCTACTGTTTACAGGCCTCATGGGCCATATACAGCGTTCCTCATTGAGTTCCCTGAATTCCTATCGGACCTTGTAGTCATAGCAGATAATATTCTAATCTTTGGTGACTTTAATATTCACATGGAAAAGTCCACAGACCCACTCCAAAAGGCTTTCGGAGCCATCATCGACTCAGTGGGTTTTGTCCAACATGTCTCTGGACCCACTCACTGTCACAGTCATACTCTGGACCTAGTTTTGTCCCATGGAATAAATGTTGTGGATCTTAATGTTTTTCCTCAAAATCCTGGACTATCGGACCACCATTTTATTACGTTTGCAATTGCAACAAATAATCTGCTCAGACCCCAACCAAGGAACATCAAAAGTCGTGCTATAAATTCACAGACAACACAAAGATTCCTTGATGTCCTTCCAGAATCCCTCTGTCTACCCATGGACGCCAGAGGACAAAAATCAGTTAACCACCTAACTGAGGAACTCAATTTAACCTTGCGCAATACCCTAGATGCAGTTGCACCCCTAAAAACTAAAAACATTTCTCACAAGAAACTAGCTCCCTGGTACACAGAAAATACCCGAGCTCTGAAGCAAGCTTCCAGAAAATTGGAACGGAAATGGCGCCACACCAAACTGGAAGTCTTCCGACTAGCTTCGAAAGACAGTACCGTGCAGTACCGAAGAGCCCTTACTGCTGCTCGATCATCCTATTTTTCTAACTTAATTGAGGAAAATAAGAACAATCTGAAATTCCTTTTTGATACTGTCGCAAAGCTAACTAAAAAGCAGCATTCCCCAAGAGAGGATGGCTTTCACTTTAGCAGTGATAAATTCATGAACTTCTTTGAGGAAAAGATCATGATTATTAGAAAGCAAATTACGGACTCCTCTTTAAATCTGCGTATTCCTTCAAAGCTCAGTTGTCCTGAGTCTGCACAACTCTGCCAGGACCTAGGATCAAGAGAGACGCTCAAGTGTTTTAGTACTATATCTCTTGACACAACGATGAAAATAATCATGGCCTCTAAACCTTCAAGCTGCATACTGGACCCTATTCCAACTAAACTACTGAAATAGCTGCTTCCTGTGCTTGGCCCTCCTATGTTGAACATAATAAACGGCTCTCTATCCACCGGATGTGTACCAAACTCACTAAAAGTGGCAGTAATAAAGCCTCTCTTGAAAAAGCCAAACCTTGACCCAGAAAATATAAAAAAACTATCGGCCTATATCGAATCTTCCATTCCTCTCAAATTTTTTTGAAAAGGCTGTTACGCAGCAACTCACTGCCTTCCTGAAGACAAACAATGTATACGAAATGCTTCAGTCTGGTTTTAGACCCCATCATAGCACTGAGACTGCACTTGTGAAGGTGGTAAATGACCTTTTAATGGCATCAGACCGAGGCTCTGCATCTGTCCTCGTGCTCCTAGACCTTAGTGCTGCTTTTGATACCATCGATCACCACATTCTTTTGGAGAGATTGGAAACCCAAATTGGTATACACAGACAAGTTCTGGCCTGGTTTAGATCTTATCTGTCAGAAAGATATCAGTTTGTCTCTGTGAATGGTTTGTCCTCTGACAAATCAACTGTAAATTTCGGTGTTCCTCAAGGTTCCGTTTTAGGACCACTATTGTTTTCACTATATATTTTACCTCTTGGGGATGTCATTCGAAAACATAATGTTAACATTCACTGCTATGCGGATGACACACAGCTGTACATTTCAATTAAACATGGTGAAGCCCCAAAATTGCCCTCGCTAGAAGCATGTGTTTCAGACATAAGGAAGTGGATGGCTGCAAACTTTCTACTTTTAAACTCGGACAAAACAGAGATGTTTGTTCTAAGTCCCAAGAAACAAAGAGATATTCTGTTGAATCTGACAATTAATCTTAATGGTTGTACAGTCGTCTAAAATAAAACTGTGAAGGACCTCGGCGTTACTCTGGACCCTGATCTCTCTTTTGAAGAACATATCAAGACCATTTCAAGGACAGCTTTTTCCATCTACGTAACATTGCAAAAATCAGAAACTTTCTGTCCAAAAATGATGCAGAAAAATGTATCCATGCTTTTGTCACTTCTAGGTTTGACTACTGCAATGCTCTACTTTCCGGCTACCCGGATAAAGCACTAAATAAACTTCAGTTAGTGCTAAATACGGCTGCTAGAATCCTGACTAGAACCCCAAAATGTGATCATATTACTCCAGTGCTAGCCTCCCTACACTGGCTTCCTGATTTCAAGGTTTTTACTGCTAACCTACAAAGCATTACATGGGCTTGCTCCTACCTATCTCTCTGTTTTGGTCCTGCCGTACATACCTACACGTACGCTACGGTCACAAGACGCAGGCCTCCTAATTGTCCCTAGAATTTCTAAACAAACAGCTGGAGGCAGGGCTTTCTCATATAGAGCTCAATTTTTCTGGAACGGTCTGCCTACCCATTTCAGAGACGCAAACTCGGTCTCAACCTTTAAGTCTTTACTGAAGACTCATCTCTTCAGTGGGTCATATGATTGAGTGTAGTCTGGCCCAGGAGTGGGAAGGTGAACGGAAAGGCTCTGGAGCAACGAACCGCCCTTGCTGTCTCTGCCTGGCCGGTTCCTTTCTTTCCACTGGGATTCTCTGCCTCTAACCCTATTACAGGGGCTGAGTCACTGGCTTACTGGGGCTCTCTCATACAGTCCCTGGGAGGGGTGCGTCACCTGAGTGGGTGGAGTCACTGATGTGATCATCCTTTCTGGGTTGCCCCCCTTGGGTTGTGCCGTGGCGGAGATCTTTGTGGGCTATACTCAGCCTTGTCTCAGGATGGTAAGTTGGTGGTTGAAGATATCCCTCTAGTGGTGTGGGGGCTGTGCTTTGGCAAAGTGGGTGGGGTTATATCCTTCCTGTTTGGCCCTGTCTGGGGGTGTCCTCGGATGGGGCCACAGTGTCTTTTGACCCCTCCTTTCTCAGCCTCCAGTATTTATGCTGCAGTAGTTTGTGTCGGGGGGCTAAGGTCAGTTTTTTATATCTGGAGTACTTCTCCTGTCCTATTCAGTGTCCTGTGTGAACTTAAGTGTGCTCTCTCTAATTATCTCTTTCTCTCTTTCTTTCTCTCTCTCGGAGGACCTGAGCCCTAGGACCATGCCTCAGGACTACCTGACATGATGACTCCTTGCTGTCCCCAGTCCACCTGGCTGTGCTGCTGCTCCAGTTTCAACTGTTCTGCCTTATTATTATTTGACCATGCTGCTCATTTGAACATCTTGGCCATGTTCTGTTATAATCTCCACCTGGCACAGCCAGAAGAGGACTGGCCACCCCACATAGCCTGGTTCCTCTCTAGGTTTCTTCCTAGGTTTTGGCCTTTCTAGGGAGTTTTTCCTAGCCACCGTGCTCCTACACCTGCATTGCTTGCTGTTTGGGGTTTTAGGCTGGGTTTCTGTACAGCACTTTGAGATATCAGCTGATGTACGAAGGGCTATATAAATACATTTGATTTGATTTAGCCTTGACAGCTTTGAGCACTCTTGGCATTTCTCAACCAGCTTCACCTGGAATGCTTATCCAACAGTCTTGAAGGAGTTCCCACTTATGTTGAGCACTTGTTGGCTGCTTTTCCTTCACACTGCGGTCAAACTCTTCCCTAACCATCTCAATTGGAGAGGACTGGCCACCCCACATAGCCTGGTTCATCTCTAGGTTTCTTCCTAGGTTTAGGCCTTTCTTGGGAGTTTTTCCTAGCCACCGTGCTCCTACACCTGCATTGCTTGCTGTTTGGGGTTTTAGGCTGGGTTTCTGTACAGCACTTTGAGATATCAGCTGATGTACGAAGGGCTATATAAATACATTTAATTTGATTTTGATTTGAATTGGGTTGAGATATGGTAATTGTGGGTGCCAGGTCATCTGAAGCAACACTCAATCACTCTCCTTCTTGGTCAAATAGCCCTTTCACAGCCTGAAGGTGTGCTTTGGTTCATTGTCCTGTTGAAAAATAAAATGATAGTCCCACTAATTGCAAGCCAGGTGGGATGGCGTATCGCTGCAGAATGCTGTGGTAGTCATGCTGGCTAAGTGTGCCTTGAATTCAAAATAAATCAAAGACAATGTCACCAGCAAAGCACCATCACACCCCCTCCTCCATGCTTCACGGTGGGAACCACACATGCAGAGATCATCCGTTCACCTTCTCTGCGTCTCACAAAGACATGGCGGTTGGAACCAAAAATCTCACATTTAGACTCATCAGACCAAAGGACAGATTTCCACCGGTCTAATGTCCATTGCCCGTGTTTCTCGGCCCAAGCAAGTCTCCTCTTATTATTGGTGTCCTTTATTAGTGGTGTCTTTGCAGCAATTTGACCATAAAGGCCTGATTCACAGTCTCCTGAACAGTTGATGGTGAGATGTGTCTGTTATTGGAACTCTGTGAAGCATTTATTTGGGCTGCAATCTGAGGCTGGTAACTCTAATGAACTTATCCTCTGCAGCAGAGGTAACTCTGGGTCTTCCTTTCCTGTGGCGTTCCTTATGAGAGCCAGTTTCATCATAGCACTTGATGGTTTTTGAGACTGCACTTTCAAAGTTCTTGACCTGACACTTGAACCTCATGATGACCTTTTTATGCAGAGGTTTACCTCCTCATCTGCTTGATGCCTTTCTCTCCCTTGAAAAATTCAATCCAGTTTTTTTCCCTCTCATGTCTTCCTCCATTTAGTTAAGTATGAAATGCAAACCTTCTATACATCTGCTGAGATAGCAGGGAAACTGTGCTACTTATCTGTTCGTTGGCAGTTTAGAGAGATGGGAGGTGGTAGGTATTGTTTGCCACAATTATTACACATTTATACCATAACAGTACTTAATGACATTTTAGAAGACCAAATTATAGACCAAACCCTTCCATCTCTTGTCTCGCTCTCTCTCTGTCTCACTTACACACACACTTATTTTCCCATTTATTTATTTGAATGGGAGTCTATGCACAGGTCAGGATGGCACCGTGCCTCCCTTCCCACTATTTATTATTCTCCATATAATGAAATATCCCATGGCCAAGAGGATTGTTCCACGTTCCCCAAATAAATTAAATCGTAGCAGATGCCTATTTAAAAGAGAAACAACCTACCAACATTGTTTATTGAGATGTATGAGCTGTGGGCAGCTAGTTAAATTAAGAGGAACGTGACACCGATTAATTTGCCAACCATACTGATTCCTTCCACACTGTCCATCGCGTCCCAAGTGTCTGCTCCCCTAGACGAAAACACTGGGCAAGTTAACTGCGCTTGTAACAACTTGACTTAAAGATTTCTGAATTGAATATTAAACTACGTGTCTCTCAGTTGTCTGCCCTTCACATTAACAAAAACACAGATGAAATTAACATCGCTTATAAGCACTTCGTATAACGACGTGGCGTAAAAGATCTCAAAAATGTAATATTATACAGTGATAATTGGCATATTTCTCATTTGTCAGGTACACTCGATGGATGTTACTTTGTCCTTGTCCCCCCAACCCTTCCTTCATCCCTGTAAGTTTGCAGCACACACACACCGCTCTAAAATTACCCTATAATTACGTTTCGCTCCTCGAGCACCTCTTGCCCTGATAAGATTAAGATTCAGATGAAAAACATCGGGCTGCTTCTATGTCCTCCCACTTCCCGCCCTCAATCTCATTCTCCCAGGCGTATCTCCATATCTAAAAATATTTGTTCACTGGTTTAATATTACCTCTTTCAATCCACCTCTCAAGGCTGTCACTCATACCAGGCCACAACAGACACAGTAACCACTGTACTGTACATCGATGAATTTGTTGTTGTCTCTCTCTTGGAAGAAGAAACCAGGCAGTGTTCTAGATGAAATTTGCTGGAAATCATGCAGCTGAAAGAATGCCCATTGGATTCAAGGGAAAGACAGACACACTGAATATTTAGAATTTAGTAGAACATGCATAAATTAAGGAAGGAAAATGTAACCAGGAAGCAAATATATTTTTTAAATGATGTCTAAACCCTTAAAGCAACAATCTCAGGACACTAAGTCCCTCAAGCAACAATCTCAGGACACTAAATCCCTCAAGCAACAATCTCAGGACACTAAATCCCTCAAGCAACAATCTCAGGACACTAAATCCCTCAAGCAACAATCTCAGGACACTAAATCCCTCAAGCAACAATCTCAGGACACTAAATCCCTCAAGCAACAATCTCAGGACACTAAATCCCTCAAGCAACAATCTCAGGACATTAAATCCCTCAAGCAACAATCTCAGGACACAAAACCCTTCAACCACCTTTTATATTTTTTCAATTCTATATTTTTTCCACTTTTATTTCCTCTTGTGCCTCCTGCAAGGCGACTTTGTAGCATTTCAGAGGCCCAGGCTCTGCATAAACATTGAACATCATTTCCACTGTGGGGTGTTTGATCTTTGTCCAAATAGATAATTAGCTTGAAACGCCTTTAGCATGCCACCCACAGTCTCCTTGTCACCCTCATACCAAGAGGAGACGCTGAGAAACGTGTAAACTAACCAATTCTTCCAGGCTCGCTCCCTGTGTACTGGCATCAGTGACGAGAGGTCCTGGGGTTAGTTTTTTGAGCATTTTATCGGCTATAAGCTTTTTATAGCCCCATATCCACCCTCAGGATATCAGCATAATTTATTAACTGTCTGACTGGCTGGGACTAAGATGGCAGGGTAGAGATACGTTGTCTAGACTCTCTGTCAGCCAAACTCAGGTGGACCACAGTCCGGACCCAGAACGGGGTCAGTAGTTGGTCCCAACAAAACAAATACAAATAATTTAGGAACTCAATCAGGTTATGACCCTTGGTATGATCTAAACACATAATATTAAATATTTTAAAAATACATTAAAACTGCAACATTTTCTCTCTTCTCTTGCCCATGGCACAATGGCTAGAATGGCAGGAAATTAGTTTTAAACAGCAAAATGTTCTCTCGGCCTACAAGAGGGGATGTGAACAGGTTGAACAGCTTAGGGTCACATGGGTTGAGAGGTGGGGTTTGTGACTACGCCGATAAATGACAATATCCATTAGGATCTTTTCCACATAGGAAATTTGTGTGACCGGACCTTTTCAAATAGTACTTGAGTACCCCTGCTCTATTTGGTGTTGTTGCTGTTGTCTTCCCAAGCCAGGCAATGGATGGTGCTTCTCTTCCCTTGACTCAAAGATTCACTAAGGCTTTTTAGATATGATAATGCCATGAAAATGTCTGTAAGGTGGATAATGCAGCTGAGGTAGATGAAGTTACAGCTCCAAATACTCCATCTACAAGTGGCTTATCATGCAAATGGGGTGCAAAAGTAGTGCTTCAAATGTTACTGGCAACGATACAAGCTGTAGTGCGTACCACTGTATACCTGCTAGGATGCTTTAGAGCAGCACATCGCTGTTTGTGTTGGATTCAAGGGAAAGACAGGGACACACAGATTATTTTGAATTTAGACAGACTTGAGTTTAATAGAGCATGTATTAGCTAAGAATGCAAAATTTTAGCCAGGAGATTAAAAAAAATGTTTGAAATGATTTTTCACCTTGTCGGCTTGGGTATTCGAACCAGCGACCTTTCAATTACTGGCCCAACACTCTAACCGCTATGTGGGTGGTGGGATGCTAGGAGACTCCCCGCCTGACGATTCCTAGTGCTCAGGAGGGGGAAGATAAGAAATGGGGGGAGTCTTTTATTTCAGTCATTCCGGTGGAATGAGGGCTTTGAGTGTATATTCTGACAAGAGCACATCCCAAGTGGGGGCCTGTCTCAAAGACGAGGTGAGTGAGGTATAATCAGAGAAACAGAGGAAAGAGAGAGAGAGAGAGAGAGAGAGAGAGAGAGAGAGAGGAGGGACTAAAAAAAGGTCAGCCAGAAAAGACTAAACTGAAAAAATACAAATGCTGTTGGAGTTTTGATCCTTTTATGCTAAGTGACTTGCCTCGTTTATCGCATTTCTCCCTCTCGTACCCTCAGGCTCTCATTCTCACCCACCTCAAGACAAAGTAGACCTGTTGCCAAGTAGAAAGACAAAGTAGACATGTTGCCAAGTGGAAAGCTCTTGATTACAGTGTGCAGCGTTCCACAGATAGCGCAGACATATGCTGCTGTTTTACTGTAGCTTTATATTTTGGCAGGAGCTTTGGCAAATCTGTCGCTGAGCAAATGTGTTAGTATAAAATAATGTCATTTCCCACTTTATTTTTTGCATACAATATAGCTCAGTATTTGTATTATTTATTTTATAAAGTCTTCTCTTCTCATATTTATCAAGGTTGCCAATAATAATCGCCCCCATTGTATCTGGGAGAGTTTCACAGTGGTGGGCTGCTCTTTACCAGATTGCTGTTGGGGGAGAGAAAGAGGGGAGAAAAGAGGAGAGATGTTTATTTCGGGTAATTGGGGTGAATTAAGGGACAAAACACAGAGGAGGCACAGACAATACTTTTTATTGAATCTCTTTTCTAGGTAATTGTCTTTCGTGTCTTCCATTTTTCTCTCTCCCTCCTGTTCTGTAATTGATCTTCCCCTTCTCCCCTTTATGATCTCTCTCACCTCTCTGTCTCTCACTCTTCCTCTTTCGATCTCTCTCACTTCTCACTCTTCCTCTTTCTATCTCCCTCCCCTCTCTGTCTCTCACTCTTCCTCTTTCTATCTCTCTCCCCTCTCTGTCTCACTCTTCCTCTTTTTATCTACTTCCCCTCTGTCTCTGTCTCTCACTCTTTCTCTTTCTATCTCCCTCCCCTCTCTGTCTCACTCTTCCTCTTTCTATCTCCCTCCCTTCTCTGTCTCACTCTTCCTCTTTCTATCTCCCTCCCCTCTCTGTCTCACTCTTCCTCTTTCTATCCCCCTCCCCTCTCTGTCTTTCACTCTTCCCTGTTCTATCTCTCCTCTTTGTATTCCTCCCTCTTTCTCCTCTTTCTGTCTCTCTCCCTGTCCCCCACTCCCCCCATCTAGTCTCCCTCCCTCTCTCTGGTGAACATGTTTTTCATCAGAAGGCCGGGTAATTGAATGAGCTGCTCCTGCTGTCACTCGCCCTGTCGCCCTGTCATTCCCATCAGCGGGTGGTGGGCGGGCGAGGGACGGGGGTGGTGTGGTGAGGGGCTGGGGGTGTAGAGCAGGGGCCAAGCTTGTCACACCACCAGCATCCCCCTCCTTGTAATCAAAATGAACATTCGCCTCCCTGTGCAGTGGCCCCATGAGAGACCCTATTTCGGGGCTATCTCCTCTCTCCCTCCTCCATCCCTTCCATTCCTCCACTTCGCTCCCCACCTGCTCTTTCCGTCATGCCCATGACCGATCTCTCTGTTGTGGAGAGTAGGCAACTGAGTAGACCTGTGGCACAGGTAAAATTGCAAAGAGCTCCTCTCCTGTGTTATACCTATGTCCCTGCGAAAGACCACAAATAGTTTTTTTGTTGTTGTTTCGTCTGATTTCCAACGTTCCGGGACTACTTTGAGTGGAGCCCTTTTCTAGTCAAAGTCAGGTGATTGGGGAAGCGGTGTCTGAGTTATCAAGATGAAAGAAATGAATGCTTTTATCGCTCTTACTCAGTGTTGTGGGTGACGTATTGAAGGTTATTGTTCAGAAAGTTCCACAGTGCAGAAGTATGTAACTGTTGATTCATTACACAGCAGGTTGACAAAGATAGTGCCCGACAGTAGTTTGAAAAAGATACTGGCTACAGCATTCATATAAGGAAGTCCTTCAGTTGTCAGACTAAACTGCTTCAGTTGTCAGTCATGTTCATGTGATGTTAATGTAGTGTGCACCTCATTATTTTATTCAAAGTTTTTGTGAAAAGAGACCTATATTGTGACACCTTTGAGTGATGTATAGCTGACGTTTTTGACAAATGTGTTCTTGACATAGACATGCAGCTAACTCACACAGTGATTAATTACGCAATAAAAGCAAATAGCAGCTTATAATTCAAACGTCTATCCCCTACCTTAATACACCCTAAACCAAGTCCTACACTCATCTTGACTAGCCATACCTTAACAGTAACACAGACTCCTAGAGGTGAGGTGATGCATGTGAGTTGTGATGAGCTCACATTATAGCCTTTCTATAAACAGTATATCCCAAGCACAAACCTGAAGGAAGCTTGGTCTCGATGGTCCTTTCCGGATCTGGCTATTATTACCAATGACATGTCGCCATGGCAACAACTTATCCACAGGACTGAGGGGTCATGGACGTGGCAACACTTCCTCAGACTACCTGTCACTAGGCACTACCCACTCTTGGGATGTGAAGAGGGAGGACTGGCCTGAATAGATCAAATGTTGTATATATCATAGACAGTTAGTGTAGCTAGTAACCTGCCGTGTCTTTGAAAACCAGGCACAATGTGCTGGCATTGATCTTCTGAGTGTCCAGACTTGAATAATATTGCTAAAGTGCGTAGGTGGTTTTTAATCTACAGGTCAAACTAAACACACTCAAACCAAAATGAAATTGCTTTACTTGTTGTATTCAGACCTGTTCACATCAGTCTCGGTGTGAAAAAACATGACAAGTTTGCTAACAAAACCCCAACTTTGCCCCAAATGATGACTGTTATTTAAAAAGATGAAGATATTTTGATGAAATTAAGTGTCACTGGCCTACACATAATACCCCATAATGTGAAGTGGAATTATGTTTTTAGAAATGCTTACAAATGAATTAAAAATGAAAAGCTGAAATGTCTTGAGTCAATAAGTATTCAACCGCTACGCCAAGCCTAAATAAATTCAGAACTTAAAATGTGCTTAATAAGTCACATAATAAGTTGCATGGACTCACTCTGTATGCACTAATAGTGCTTAACGCGATGTTTGACTGACTACCTCATCTCTGTACCCCACACATACAATTATCTGTAAGGTCCTTCAGTCGAGCAGTGCATTTCAAACACAGATTCAACCACAAAGACCAGGGAGGTTTTCCGATGCATCGCAAAGAAGACCACCTACAGTATTAGTAGATACAGGCGTCCTTACTAAATCAGTTGCCGGAGAGGAAGGAAACCGCTCATGGATTTCACCATGAGGCCAATGGTGACTTTAAAACAGTTCCAGTGTTTAATGGCTGTGATGGGAGAAAACTGAGGATGGATCAACAACATTGCAGTTATTCCACAATACTAACCTGGGCTGGCAGGGTAGCCTAGTGGTTGGACTAGTAACCGGAAGGTTGCAAGTTCAAACCCCCCTACCTGACAAATCTGTCGTTCTACCCCTGAACAGGCAGTTAACCCACTGTTCCTAGGCTGTCATTGAAAATAAGAATTTATTCTTAACTGACTTGCCTCATTAAATAAAGGTAAAATAAAAATAATACAATAAAAAAAGGGACAGAGGGAAAAGAAGGAAGCCTGTACAGAATACAAATATTCCAAAACATGCATCCTGTTTGCAACACGGCACTAAAGTAAAAGTGCAAAAAATCTGTCAAAGATATCAACTTCATGTCCTGAATACAAAGCGTTATGTTTGGGGCAAATGCTTGAAAATATGAAGAGCGTTCTTCATATGTGTATGCTAGTCATCTGCAAGGACTAGGGAGTTTTTTTAGGATAAAAATAAATAGAAATGAGAACGGGCGAAATCCAAGATGAAAACCTTGTTCAGTCTGCTTTCCAACAGACACTGGTAGACAGATTCACCTTTCAGCCAAGTCGGTCAAATATACACTGGATTTACTTACCATGATGACATTGAATGTTCCTGAATAGCCTAGTTACAGTTTTTACTTCAAATATACACTGGATTTACTTACCATGATGACATTGAATGTTCCTGAATAGCCTAGTTACAGTTTTTACTTCAAATATACGGCAAGAGTTGAACATGTCTGTCTAGCAATGATTAACTACCAACTTGACGTAGCCTGAAGAATTCTTTAAAGAATAATTAGCAAATATTGTACAATCCAGGTGTACAAGGCCCAGAAAGACTCACAGCTGTAATCGCTGCTAAAGGTGATTCTACTTATGGAACCAAGATATAATAATGTTACTTTTTTTGTTTTATAAAAAAAAAAGTTCAAATTTTTCTTCCCTTTGACATGACAGAGTATTTTGTGTAGATCGTTGACAAAAACATGACATTTTAATCCCATCTTGTAACACAACAAAATGTGTAATAAGTCAAGGGGTGTGAATCATTTCTGAAGGCACTGTATAGTATGTTTAAGATCAAAGTCTAGTTTTGTATATTCGTTTTGATGAATCCTGTTAGCTACTTCTATTCTATTGATAACATTTCAAAATGTGTTTAATCATAGATATTGGATGCCTATTTGTAATGAATGATTTCTCTTCAACTCCCGCTGGCTCTAGTCTTTTCATAGAGGACTGAGGGACATGCCACCATAAACTGAGAATCATAAGCAAAACCTAGACAAAGACATACATGTATGTCGTCTTTGGATTCTCACTTCTGAAATAAGGTTTGCTTTGTTACACAAGTTTAGTTGCTAATTGTTGACCTCAAACGTTGGCTTGAGTGATGCCTGTATGGTTCATACACATTTCTGGACAATACTCTGTCCGTGTACAGTAAGGCACCCCTTTTGGCTCAACAGAAGCCCCAGAGGCAAAGGTTACGTATAGCCTCTAACTTTGTATTCTCCCCCTGCTTAGATGATTGATGGATGGTCAGACCTTACAATCTGTTTCATGTATTAGTTAATGGGCCTGTATTGATTGTGTTGGAGATGATCTAGTCTACAATCAAGTTCTGGATTATAATGGTTGCAATCGTTCTGTCATGTAAGGACAGGGAATAGTGTAAATTAACTGGTATTATACAACAGTGACAGTCAGGGGTCCCGCCAACGTGCTGTAGCCCAGCTATTTTAACTAAGTGCCTGCTGACAGGGTGGGGGAACCCCACTGTAAAGCTGTGGAGGATGAATAAAATACAGAACATTAATCTACACAGCAGGTTTAGCAATGTGACTCAGTAGTGTGTGTGTGTGTGGGAGAGGAGGGGGACCTCAGCAGGCAGTGGTGGATATTTTTTGGGGGGATTCCTCATGTCTTATTCATTGTTAGGAAGAATTATAGTCCAAATTGGATGTTTGGTAATGTATTTATGGAAGATAATATGAATCCTATCAAAATGGCCAATTTGGGTGCAATCAAATTATATCTCAACAAAATTATGTTTCAGGAATGCTAATCTTATCGGTTTTTATCTACAGAAACGATTTCAGAACAATCTGAGATGGTGACATGGCATGCTAAAATGACATGATGTATTGACTTCACTCATATTGATCATCTCTATTACCTGCTGTGCTGTAGTTCCACAATATATCCCTGAGATGAAACCAGGGCCGCAACTTTCAATTTTTGCCCTCCCCCCAGTTTTATCATTGGAATGTGATACAAAACGAGGCAGCTGTGTGCTTTAGGACCATGCGGATGCCTCTGAGTGGTCAGGCAGGCTGTTTGGAGTGTTTATCCGACTGGATTTTTTAGTGTTTGTACAGTTATGTCCACCATATTTTTTAATCCAAAGTTGCGCCTCTGGATGAAACCATTTTCACAAGGCATCAATAGAGACATCCAGCCTTTCAGGTAGTGTTTGAATTGGACCTGGGGGTGAGAGACTGGCTATGTCTTGATTCTCATCCTTTTTCCAGAAGTGTGCACTTGCAATGGTGGAAAAATCCCACTAGCCAATACTTAAACCATTCCTAAGATTTTTAAATCCATAACAGGGAGTGAGTGTTCAAGTGCACACTTCAGGAGAGGGGTGGAGAATTGGGACGTGTTGAATGTCAAAGGAAGGCCTCATGTTAACATGCTACATGTGGAAGTCATTAGAAGTCGAGACGCAAGGCAGCTCATATATCATCAACATTAGGGCTTCTTGTAAACGAGGAAGGATGGAAGGAGGCAAAAATTATTTTTAAAAATAACAGAGGAAGGAAAAAATCACGTTTAGGAATTATGGTTTGGATGGTCTGAGTTTTTACCTGCCTCATCTCAATGCCGGTGTGACTGTACTTACAAGGAGGTGGAGGAGGTCGAGGTTGCGTGTGTGTGTTTGTTTGTTTGTGCTTGTGTGTGTGTGTATGTGTGGGTTTGTGCTTATACGTGCGTACGTGTGTGTTTAACAGAACCAAGGGTGTTAGGGTGTCTTTCCTGACAGCAACTAAATCTGAGTGTGCCCTTGTGAAGTAATCAGGCTGTCACAGTGGCTTAGCAGAGAATACAGAAGACCTGGAATGCTGGGTAGAGAAGTTTCAAGGGCTTTGTAAACATTGTGGACAGCCTTGTAAAGAGGCTGTCAACCCGACAGGTGTGTGTGTGTGTGTGTGTGTGTGTGTGTGTGTGTGTGTGTGTGGCAAGGGTGTTTACAACAACACCCTTAGATCTCACAGCAAGCATGTTAATCATCCTATCTCTTAGAGGATGTATAATGCAATGTCAAGTGGATGGAGCAAATCATTCAATTACATGATGGATTTGACCGTCTGTCAACTTGTTCTGATTCTGAATGTTGTGTCAACCATTGTTACTTCACAATCTCATGGATGCAGATACATACCAATATAAATATCAATCAAATCAAAATCAAATCAAATTTATTTATATAGCCCTTCGTACGTCAGCTGATATCTCAAAGTGCTGTACAGAAACCCAGCCTAAAACCCCAAACAGCAAGCAATGCATGTGTAGAAGCACAGTGGCTTGGAAAAACTCCCTAGAAAGGCCACAACCTAGGAAGAAACCTAGAGAGGAACCAGGCTATGTGGGGTGGCCAGTCCTCTTCTGGCTGTGCCGGGTGGAGATTATAACAGAACATGGCCAAGATGTTCAAATGTTCATAAATTACCAGCATGGTCAAATAATGATAAGGCAGAACAGTTGAAACTGGAGCAGCGGCACGGCCAGGTGGACTGGGGACAGCAAGGAGTCATCATGTCAGGTAGTCCTGAGGCATGGTCCTAGGGCTCAGGTCCTCCGAGAGAGAGAGAAAGAAAGAGAGAGAATTAGAGAGAGGACACTTAAAATCACACAGGACACCGAATAGGACAGGAGAAGTACTCCAGATAAAACAAACTGACCCTAGCCCCCCGACACAAACTACTGCAGCATAAATACTGGAGGCTGAGACAGGAGGGGTCAGGAGACACTGTGGCCCCATCCGAGGACACCCCCGGACAGGGCCAAACAGGAAGGATATAACCCCACCCACTTTGCCAAAGCACAGCCCCCACACCACTAGAGGGATATCTTCAACCACCAACTTACCATCCTGAGACAAGGCTGAGTATAGCCCACAAAGATCTCCGCCACGGCACAACCCAAGGGGGGGGGGGCGCCAACCCAGACAGGAGGATCAGTGACTCAACCCACTCAAGTGACGCACCCCTCCTAGGGACGGTATGAAAGAGCCCCAGTAAGCCAATGACTTAGCCCCTGTAATAGGGTTAGAGGCAGAGAATCCCAGTGGAAAGAGGGGAACCGGCCAGGCAGAGACAGCAAGGGCGGTTCGTTGCTCCAGAGCCTTTCCGTTCACCTTCCCACTCCTGGGCCAGACTACACTCAATCATATGACCCACTGAAGAGATGTGTCTTCAGTAAAGATTTAAAGGTTGAGACCGAGTTTGCGTCTCAAATGTGGGTAGGCAGACCATTCCATAAAAATGGAGCTCTATAGGAGAAAGCCCTGCCTCCAGCTGTTTGCTTAGAAATACTAGGGACAATTAGGAGGCCTGCGTCTTGTGACCATACGTACGTGTAGATATGTACGGCAGGATCAACTCAGAGCGATAGGTAGGAGCAAACCCATGTAATGCTTTGTAGGTTAGCAGTAAAACCTTAAAATCAGCCCTAGCATTAACAGGAAGCCAGAGGCTAGTAATTGAGTAATATGATAAAACTGTTTGGTTCTAGTCAAGATTCTAGCAGCTGTGTTTAGCACTAACTGAAGTGTATATAGTGCTTTATCCTGGTAGCTGGAGAGTAGAGCATTGCAGTAGTCTAATCTAGAAGTGACAAAAGTATGAGTTAGTTTTTCTTGCATCGTTTTTCGACAAAAGGTTTCTGATATTTGCAATGTTACGAAAATGGAAAAAGCTGTCCTTGAAATATTATTGATATATTCGTCAAAAGAGAGATCAGGGTCCAGAGTAAAGCAGAGGTCCTTTGCAGTTTTATTTGAGACGACTGAACAACCTTAAAGATTGTCATATCCAACAGCAGATCTCATCGTTTCTTGGGACCTAGAACTAGCATCTGTTCTGTCTGAGTTTAAAAATAAAACATCTGCCGCCATCCACTTCCTTATGTCTGAAACACAGGCTTCCATGGTAGGTAATTTTGGTGCTTCACCATGTTTCATAGAAATGTACAGCTGTGTCCCATCCGCATAGCAGTTGACATTGTGTTTCCGGATGACATTACCAAGAGGTAGAATATATAGTGAAAACAATAGTGGTCCTGAAACAGAACCTTGAGGAACAAACCATCCACGGAGACAGAGCCTTGGTCTGGCGCCATTAAAAGGTCAAACATTGTGAATTGTTTTTCTATATAAATGATCTTCTTGGGAAGCGAAACCTGATGCTTCTAATCCCCTCTCTGTCGTTCACACACGTCTAATGAAACTATTCCCAAACCATGGCTCACAACAAATTGATCAATAGCGGTACCAGAAATGTAAAAGCTGCCCCCTTGTTAAATAGGGATTCCCCTCTTAACACCAGCCCGTCCAGCCTCCATTTTTCAATCTAATGTCATTATAATTCCCTGATCACCTCATACATCATTTGATAGGAACTCCGATAGGCCCTAAAAAGAATTGGTCTGCTTGGATTGAATGGTAACCCCTCATCTATTTTCTATGATTGCGTCCCATATTGCACCCTATTCCCTATTTATGGGCTCTGGTAAAAAGTAGTGTACTATATAGGGAATAAGGTGCCATTGGGGATGCAGACATGTGTGAAGGAGGAGAAGAATCTCCCTGGACTGCCCAGGTCTGTTTATATGAAAGATAATTTAGTCATCCCAAGATCTGATCTGAGGTCAGGCTTCTTCCACTGGGTGTATTATGTGGAGTGCTAATGTGGAGTGATGGGCTGTTTTCTGACCTGTTGATTTGGAGTCTGAAGGTGCGGTAGTAAAGGTATCAGGATTGACCATTTAGACCACAACTGTTAGCATGAGGTGAGCTATGGTGTATGTCCATATCTATTTCAATCAAGGTCTCTACCTTCCATACCATGTACACATGATTGCGTACAGAGGGGCACACTAATAGATCCATTCCACATGCATTACAATAGCTAATTATGTACACAAATCACCCACACAGGACCCAAAACCAGTATGTATATTTTTTTTGTATTTCTTTCTTTCCTCTTCCTGAACTGTCTCTCTCTCCAGTGGGATCCCAGGGAAGAAGTGTGGGAACATCATATTCACCGCTGAGGAACTGAGTAACTGCAGGGTCAGTAAAACATACGTTGTTTAGTTTATCTCTGTTTATCACACACACACATTTTGTTCTCAGTGTTGTAAAGTACTTGAGAAGTACTCAAGTAACAATACTTTAAAGTACTACTTAAGTCGTTTTTTAGGGTATCTGTATTTTACTTTACTATTTCTATTTTTGATACTTTTATTTTTACTTCACTACATTCCTAAAGAAAATAATGTACTTTTTACTCCATACATTTTCCTTGACACCCAAAATAAATAGTTATATTTTGACTGCTTAGCAGGACAGGAAAATGGTCCAATTCACTTACTTATCAAGTGAACATCCCTGGTCATTCCTACTGCTTCTGATCTGACAGACTCATTAAACACAAATGCGTTGTTTATAAATAATGTCTGAGTCTTGGTGTGCCACTGGCTATCCGTACATTAAAATAACATGAAAATGGTGCCTTCTGATTTGCTTAATGTAAGGAATATGAAACGATTTATAATTGTACATTTACTTTTGATACTTAAGTATATTTCAGACCAAATACTTTTAGACTTTTACTTTTAGACTTGTACTTTTTTTTAAAGTAGTATTTTACTGGGTGACTTTCACTTTTACTAGCCATTTCCTACGAAGGTTTCTTTGCTTTTATTCAAGTATGACAGTTGGGTACTTTTTTCAAAACTGTTTGTTCTTCTATCCTCGTGGGAACATAAAATTGATTTCCATTCAAAATCCTGTTTCCACTAAGCCCTGAACCTAACACTAACCCTAACCTTAATACATAATCTAAACCTAAACTTGACTCTTAACTCTTAACCCTAACCACTAACCCCTTACCCTAATTCTAACCCTAAACCTAATCCTTACATTTAAAATAGTCTTCATGGGGATGTGGGAAATGTTGCCACGAGGGAGATCTTTCCTTGTTTTACTATCCTTGCAGGGATTTTAGCTTCCCACAAGGATAGAAGAATTAACACAAACACACACAATGATTTGAGACGGAAATAATAAAAACATAAAAAGGGAACACAGTCATATTTCTACTAGGTCACAACTCTATTTTAGCCTAGGTCATACTGTATCTTTACTTTAGCCTAGGTCACAACTCTATTTTAGCCTAGGTCATACTGTATCTTTACTTTAGCCTACAATCTCTATTTTAGCCTAGGTCATATATCTTTACTTTAGGTCACAACTCTATTTTAGACTAGGTGATATATCTACTAGGTCATAACTCTACTTTAGCCTAGGTCATACTGTATCTTTACTTTAGCCTAGGTCACAACTCTATTTTAGACTAGGTGATATATCTACTAGGTCACAACTATTTTAGACTCTACTTTAGCCTAGGTCATACTGTATCTTTACTTTAGCCTAGGTCACAACTCTATTTTAGACTAGGTGATATATCTACTAGGTCACAACTCTACTTTAGCCTAGGTCATACTGTATCTTTACTTTAGCCTAGGTCATATCTCTATTTTAGACTAGGTCATACTGTATCTTTACTTTAGCCTAGGTCACAACTCTACTTTAGCCTAGGTCATATATCTACTATCTTTACTTTAGACTAGGTGATATATCTACTAGGTCACAACTCTACTTTAGCCTAGGTCATACTGTATCTTTACTTTAGCCTAGGTCACATCTCTACTTTAGCCTAGGTCATACTGTATCTTTACTTTAGCCTAGGTCACAACTCTATTTTAGACTAGGTGATATATCTACTAGGTCACAACTCTACTTTAGACTAGGTGATATATCTACTAGTCACAACTTTACTTTAGCCTAGGTCATACTGTATCTTTACTTTAGCCTAGGTCATATATCTACTTTAGCCTAGGTCATACTGTACTTTACTTTAGCCTAGGTCACAATCTTTATTTTAGACTAGGTGATATATCTACTAGGTCACAACTCTACTTTAGACTAGGTGATATATCTACTAGGTCACAACTCTACTTTAGCCTAGGTCATACTGTATCTTTACTTTAGCCTAGGACTAGGTGATATATCTACTAGGTCACAACTCTACTTTAGTCTAGGTCATACTGTATCTTTACTTTAGCCTAGGTCACAACTCTATTTTAGACTAGGTGATATATCTACTAGGTCATATCTCTACTTTAGTCTAGGTCATACTGTATCTTTACTTTAGCCTAGGTCACAACTCTATTTTAGACTAGGTGATATATCTACTAGGTCACAACTCTACTTTAGCCTAGGTCATACTGTATCTTTACTTTAGCCTAGGTCACAACTCTATTTTAGACTAGGTGATATATCTCTATCACAACTTAGCCTAGGTCATACTGTATCTTTACTTTAGCCTAGGTGATATTTCTACTAGGTCACAACTCTACTTTAGCCTAGGTCATACTGTATCTTTACTTTAGCCTAGGTCACAACTCTACTTTAGCCTAGGTCATACTGTATCTTTACTTTAGCCTAGGTCACAACTCTATTTTAGACTAGGTGATATATCTACTAGGTCACAACTCTACTTTAGCCTAGGTCATACTGTATCTTTACTTTAGCCTAGGTCACAACTCTATTTTAGACTAGGTGATATATCTACTAGGTCACAACTCTACTTTAGCCTAGGTCATACTGTATCTTTACTTTAGCCTAGGTGATATTTCTACTAGGTCACAACTCTATTTTAGACTAGGTGATATATCTACTAGGTCACAACTCTACTTTAGCCTAGGTCATACTGTATCTTTACTTTAGCCTAGGTCACAACTCTACTTTAGCCTAGGTCATACTGTATCTTTACTTTAGCCTAGGTCACAACTCTATTTTAGACTAGGTGATATGTCTACTAGGTCACAACTCTACTTTAGCCTAGGTCATACTGTATCTTTACTTTAGCCTAGGTCACAACTCTATTTTAGACTAGGTGATATATCTACTAGGTCATATCTCTACTTTAGCCTAGGTCATACTGTATCTTTACTTTAGCCTAGGTCACAACTCTATTTTAGCCTAGGTCATACTGTATCTTTACTTTAGCCTAGGTGATATTTCTACTAGGTCACAACTCTACTTTAGACTAGGTGATATATCTACTAGGTCACAACTCTACTTTAGCCTAGGTCATACTGTATCTTTACTTTAGCCTAGGTCACAACTCTACTTTAGCCTAGGTCATACTGTATCTTTACTTTAGCCTAGGTCACAACTCTATTTTAGACTAGGTGATATGTCTACTAGGTCACAACTCTACTTTAGCCTAGGTCATACTGTATCTTTACTTTAGCCTAGGTCACAACTCTATTTTAGACTAGGTGATATATCTACTAGGTCATATCTCTACTTTAGCCTAGGTCATACTGTATCTTTACTTTAGCCTAGGTCACAACTCTACTTTAGCCTAGGTCATACTGTATCTTTACTTTAGCCTAGGTCACAACTCTATTTTAGACTAGGTGATATATCTACTAGGTCATATCTCTACTTTAGTCTAGGTCATACTGTATCTTTACTTTAGCCTAGGTCACAACTCTATTTTAGACTAGGTGATATATCTACTAGGTCATATCTCTACTTTAGTCTAGGTCATACTGTATCTTTACTTTAGCCTAGGTCACAACTCTATTTTAGACTAGGTGATATATCTACTAGGTCACAACTCTACTTTAGCCTAGGTCATACTGTATCTTTACTTTAGCCTAGGTCACAACTCTATTTTAGACTAGGTGATATATCTACTAGGTCACAACTCTACTTTAGACTAGGTGATATATCTACTAGGTCATATCTCTACTTTAGCCTAGGTCATACTGTATCTTTACTTTAGCCTAGGTCACAACTCTATTTTAGACTAGGTGATATATCTACTAGGTCACAACTCTACTTTAGCCTAGGTCATACTGTATCTTTACTTTAGCCTAGGTCACAACTCTACTTTAGCCTAGGTCATACTGTATCTTTACTTTAGCCTAGGTCACAACTCTACTTTAGCCTAGGTCATACTGTATCTTTACTTTAGCCTAGGTCACAACTCTACTTTAGCCTAGGTCATACTGTATCTTTACTTTAGCCTAGGTCACAACTCTACTTTAGCCTAGGTCATACTGTATCTTTACTTTAGCCTAGGTCACAACTCTACTTTAGCCTAGGTCATACTGTATCTTTACTTTAGCCTAGGTCACAACTCTACTTTAGCCTAGGTCATACTGTATCTTTACTTTAGCCTAGGTCACAACTCTACTTTAGCCTAGGTCATACTGTATCTTTACTTTAGCCTAGGTCACAACTCTATTTTAGACTAGGTGATATATCTACTAGGTCATATCTCTACTTTAGTCTAGGTCATACTGTATCTTTACTTTAGCCTAGGTCACAACTCTATTTTAGACTAGGTGATATATCTACTAGGTCATATCTCTACTTTAGTCTAGGTCATACTGTATCTTTACTTTAGCCTAGGTCACAACTCTACTTTAGCCTAGGTCATACTGTATCTTTACTTTAGCCTAGGTCACAACTCTATTTAGCCTAGGAGATATATCTACTAGGTCACAACTCTACTTTAGCCTAGGTCATACTGTATCTTTACTTTAGCCTAGGTCACAACTCTATTTTAGACTAGGAGATATATCTACTAGGTCACAACTCTACTTTAGCCTAGGTCATACTGTATCTTTACTTTAGCCTAGGTCACAACTCTATTTTAGACTAGGTGATATATCTACTAGGTCACAACTCTACTTTAGCCTAGGTCATACTGTATCTTTACTTTAGCCTAGGTCACAACTCTACTTTAGACTAGGTGATATATCTACTAGGTCACAACTCTACTTTAGCCTAGGTCATACTGTATCTTTACTTTAGCCTAGGTCACAACTCTACTTTAGACTAGGTGATATATCTACTAGGTCACAACTCTACTTTAGCCTAGGTCATACTGTATCTTTACTTTAGCCTAGGTCACAACTCTACTTTAGACTAGGTGATATATCTACTAGGTCACAACTCTACTTTAGTCTAGGTCATACTGTATCTTTACTTTAGCCTAGGTCACAACTCTACTTTAGACTAGGTGATATATCTACTAGGTCACAACTCTACTTTAGCCTAGGTCATACTGTATCTTTACTTTAGCCTAGGTCACAACTCTATTTTAGACTAGGTGATATATCTACTAGGTCACAACTCTACTTTAGTCTAGGTCATACTGTATCTTTACTTTAGCCTAGGTCACAACTCTATTTTAGACTAGGTGATATATCTACTAGGTCACAACTCTACTTTAGCCTAGGTCATACTGTATCTTTACTTTAGCCTAGGTCACAACTCTATTTTAGACTAGGTGATATATCTACTAGGTCACAACTCTACTTTAGCCTAGGTCATACTGTATCTTTACTTTAGCCTAGGTCACAACTCTATTTTAGACTAGGTGATATATCTACTAGGTCACAACTCTACTTTAGCCTAGGTCACAACTCTACTTTAGACTAGGTCATACTGTATCTTTACTTTAGACTAGGTGATATATCTACTAGGTCATATCTCTACTTTAGTCTAGGTGATATATCTACTAGGTCATATCTCTACTTTAGACTAGGTGATATATCTACTAGGTCATATCTCTACTTTAGACTAGGTCATACTGTATCTTTACTTTAGACTAGGTGATATATCTACTAGGTCATATCTCTACTTTAGTCTAGGTGATATATCTACTAGGTCATATCTCTACTTTAGACTAGGTGATATATCTACTATGTCATATCTCTACTTTAGACTAGGTCATACTGTATCTTTACTTTAGACTAGGTGATATATCTACTAGGTCATATCTCTACTTTAGTCTAGGTGATATATCTACTAGGTCATATCTCTACTTTAGTCTAGGTGATATATCTACTAGGTCATATCTCTACTTTAGTCTAGGTGATATATCTACTAGGTCATATCTCTACTTTAGTCTAGGTGATATATCTACTAGGTCATATCTCTACTTTAGTCTAGGTGATATATCTACTAGGTCATATCTCTACTTTAGTCTAGGTGATATATCTACTAGGTCATATCTCTACTTTAGTCTAGGTGATATATCTACTAGGTCATATCTCTACTTTAGTCTAGGTGATATATCTACTAGGTCATATCTCTACTTTAGTCTAGGTGATATATCTACTAGGTCATATCTCTACTTTAGTCTAGGTGATATATCTACTAGGTCATATCTCTACTTTAGTCTAGGTGATATATCTACTAGGTCATATCTCTACTTTAGTCTAGGTGATATATCTACTAGGTCATATCTCTACTTTAGTCTAGGTGATATATCTACTAGGTCATATCTCTACTTTAGTCTAGGTGATATATCTACTAGGTCATATCTCTACTTTAGTCTAGGTCATACTGTATCTTTACTTTAGCCTAGGTCACAACTCTATTTTAGACTAGGTGATATCTCCACTTTAGACTAGGTGATATATCTACTAGGTCATATCTCTACTTTAGTCTAGGTCATACTGTATCTTTACTTTAGCCTAGGTCACAACTCTATTTTAGACTAGGTGATATCTCCACTTTAGACTAGGTGATATATCTACTAGGTCATATCTCTACTTTAGTCTAGGTCATACTGTATCTTTACTTTAGCCTAGGTCACAACTCTATTTTAGACTAGGTGATATCTCCACTTTAGACTAGGTGATATATCTACTAGGTCATATCTCTACTTTAGTCTAGGTGATATATCTACTAGGTCATATCTCTACTTTAGTCTAGGTGATATATCTACTAGGTCATATCTCTACTTTAGTCTAGGTGATATATCTACTAGGTCATATCTCTACTTTAGTCTAGGTGATATCTACTAGGTCATATCTCTACTTTAGTCTAGGTGATATATCTACTAGGTCATATCTCTACTTTAGTCTAGGTGATATATCTACTAGGTCATATCTCTACTTTAGTCTAGGTGATATATCTACTAGGTCATATCTCTACTTTAGTCTAGGTGATATATCTACTAGGTCATATCTCTACTTTAGTCTAGGTGATATATCTACTAGGTCATATCTCTATTTTAGTCTAGGTCATACTGTATCTTTACTTTAGCCTAGGTCACAACTCTATTTTAGACTAGGTGATATCTCCACTTTAGACTAGGTGATATATCTACTAGGTCATATCTCTACTTTAGTCTAGGTCATACTGTATCTTTACTTTAGCCTAGGTCACAACTCTATTTTAGACTAGGTGATATCTCCACTTTAGACTAGGTGATATATCTACTAGGTCATATCTCTACTTTAGTCTAGGTCATACTGTATCTTTACTTTAGCCTAGGTCACAACTCTATTTTAGACTAGGTGATATATCTACTAGGTCATATCTCTACTTTAGACTAGGTGATATATCTACTAGGTCATATCTCTACTTTAGTCTAGGTCATACTGTATCTTTACTTTAGCCTAGGTCACAACTCTATTTTAGACTAGGTGATATCTCCACTTTAGACTAGGTGATATATCTACTAGGTCATATCTCTACTTTAGTCTAGGTCATACTGTATCTTTACTTTAGCCTAGGTCACAACTCTATTTTAGACTAGGTGATATATCTACTAGGTCATATCTCTACTTTAGACTAGGTGATATATCTACTAGGTCATATCTCTACTTTAGTCTAGGTCATACTGTATCTTTACTTTAGCCTAGGTCACAACTCTATTTTAGACTAGGTGATATCTCCACTTTAGACTAGGTGATATATCTACTAGGTCATATCTCTACTTTAGTCTAGGTCATACTGTATCTTTACTTTAGCCTAGGTCACAACTCTATTTTAGACTAGGTGATATATCTACTAGGTCATATCTCTACTTTAGTCTAGGTGATATCTACTAGGTCATATCTCTACTTTAGTCTAGGTGATATATCTACTAGGTCATATCTCTACTTTAGTCTAGGTGATATCTCTACTTTAGACTAGGTGATATCTCCACTTTAGACTAGGTGATATATCTACTAGGTCATATCTCTACTTTAGACTAGGTGATATCTCCACTTTAGACTAGGTCATATCTCTACTTTAGACTAGGTGATATATCTACTAGGTCATATCTCTACTTTAGTCTAGGCCATACTGTATCTTTACTTTAGCCTAGGTCACAACTCTATTTTAGACTAGGTCATATCTCCACTTTAGACTAGGTGATATATCTACTAGGTCATATCTCTACTTTAGTCTAGGCCATACTGTATCTTTACTTTAGCCTAGGTCACAACTCTATTTTAGACTAGGTGATATATCTACTAGGTCACAACTCTATTTTAGGCTAGGTCATATCTCTACTTTAGACTAGGTGATATATCTACTAGGTCATATCTCCACTTTAGTCTAGGTCATACTGTATCTTTATTTTAGCCTAGGTCACAACTCTATTTTAGACTAGGTGATATATCTACTAGGTCACAACTCTATTTTAGGCTAGGTCATATCTCTACTTTAGACTAGGTGATATATCTACTAGGTCATATCTCTACTTTAGTCTAGGCCATACTGTATCTTTACTTTAGCCTAGGTCACCTCTATTTTAGGCTAGGTCATATCTCTACTTTAGACTAGGTGATATATCTACTACGTCATATCTTTACTTTAGACTAGGTGATATATCTACTAGGTCACAACTCTATTTTAGGCTAGGTCATATCTCCACTTTAGACTAGGTCATATTTCTACTTTAGTCTAGGTCATACTGTATCTTTACTTTAGCCTAGGTCACAACTCTATTATATCAAATCTGTACTAGATCATATCTGTACTAGATCATATCTATACAAAGTCATATCTGTACTAGATCATATCTCTACTAGATCATATCTCTACTGGGTCATGTCTCTACTAGATCATATCTATACAAAGACATATCTGTACTAGGTCATATCTCTACTAGATCACATCTATACTAGGTCATATCTCTGTACTTGATCATATCTCTACTAGATCATATCTCTACTAGATCATATCTATACTAAGACATATTTCTACTATATCATTTCTATACTAAGACAGATCTTTACTGGGTCATATCTATACTAGATCATATTTCTGCTAGATCATATCTATACTAGGTCATATCTATACTAGATCGTATCTTTACTCTGTCATATCTCTACTAAATCATATCTATACTAGGTCATATCTATACTAGATCATATTTCTGCTAGATCATATCTATACTAGGTCATATCTATACTAGATCGTATCTTTACTCTGTCATATCTCTACTAAATCATATCTCTACTAGGTCATATCTCTACTAGATCATATCTCTACTAGATCATATCTATACTAGGTCATATCTCTACTAGATCATATCTCTACTAGTTCATATCTTTACTCAGTCATATCTCTACTAGATCATATCTATTCAAATCAAATCAAATGTATTTATATAGCCCTTCGTACATCAGCTGATATATCAAAGTGCTGTACAGAAACCCAGCCTAAAACCCCAAACAGCAATGCAATGCAAGTGTAGAAGCACGGTGGCTAGGAAAAACTCCCTAGAAAGGCCAAAACCTAGGACGAAACCTAGAGAGGAACCAGGCTATGAGGGGTGGCCAGTCCTCTTCTGGCTGTGCCGGGTGGAGATTATAACAGAACATGGCCAAGTTGTTCAAATGTTCATAAATGACCAGCATGGTCAAATAATAATAATCAGAGGCAGAACAGTTGAAACTGGAGCAGCAGCATGGCCAGGTGGACTGGGGACAGCAAGGAGTCATCATGCCAGGTAGTCCTGAGGCATGGTCCTAGGGCTCAGGTCCTCAGAAAGAGAGAGAGAAAGAAAGAGAGAAAGAGAGAATTAGAGAGAGCATACTTAAATTCACACAGGACACCGGATAAGACAGGAGAAGTACTCCAGATATAACAAACTGACCCTAGCCCCCCGACACACAAACTAATGCAGCATAAATACTGGAGGCTGAGACACTATACTAGGTCATATCTCTACTAGTTCATATCTTTACTCGGTCATATCTCTACTAGTTCATATTTCTGCTAGATCATATCTATACTAGATCATTTCTATACTAAGACAGATCTCTACTAGATCATATCTATACTAGGCCATATCTCTACTAGATCATATCTCTACTAGTTCATATCTTTACTAGGTTATATCTGTACTTTAGGCTAGTTCATATCTCTACTAGGTCATATCTGTACTTTAGGCTAGATCATATCTCTACTAGGTCATATCTGTACTTCAGCATCATGACAGAATATAAAATTGTGGTAATGTCCCAAAAGGATCCTATTAACTACATAGCAAACTTCTTGTGACCAGAACCCTTTGGGCCCCACTACTAGGAATAGGGTGCCATTTGGGGCACAGGCAGTGAAAGATTATCATTCTGTCAGGTAATGCAGACAACAATATTGGAGTAAATATACATCCAGACAGTGAACAACGACAGTGACGATTCCACTCATTTATGAATTATTTATCTCTCTATCTCAAATGTTCTCCTCTTTTTCTTGGTGGGTGAATAATTAGAGACAGGTTATGTTCCGTTATTATGCCTCACTCACTCACTCACTCACTCACTCACTCACTCACTCACTCACTCACGCACACACACACACACACGCACGCACGCACGCACGCACGCACGCACGCACGCACGCACGCAAACACACACACACACACACACACACACACACACACACACACACACACACACACACACACACACACACACACACACACACACACACACACACACACACACACACACACACACACACACACACACACACACACACACACACACACAGAGTTTGACTTCCTGGGAATGATTTGTCTAATGAATGAGGAGAAAACAGAGGAATACCCATTGAGATGAAGTATTATTCTCATTCCATCTCTATTGGGGGTATCGGGATAGGGCTCTGAAAACTTGTGAATGCATAGTTAAGTTCTGTATCATCAAACATAGAGAATATAGTAAAGTGTATCGTTCATTACAGACAAAGAAAGGAAGGGGCATGCTAGATTAAATGTTGTGTTTACTCTGCTACCTCGCCCAGATCTCCTAAAGATGTGATTTCCACAGGATGTCAGGCTCATAAAAATGTAGTTACTACCCATTCAAGTCAATGTTCTGTGATGGTCTATCTATTCTATTCTATTTATATGGTTGAGCTGCTCCACCTCGGTGGAGTCTTTTGTTTTGGCTTTCTCAGAGGTTTCCCTGTGAAATATGATGAATATGGATGTTAACAGCATACTTGTTAGAGATGCAATATGCAGAAATCACTCCGACATTTCCTGATTGCTAAAATTCTAATAGTTTGCCTAATTTCAGTTAGTGACAAAACCAGCAGTGTAGAGAATTTATTGTACCGTATAAACCACTGTGCAATGTCTTTTCAATAATCCAAACTATATTATTTTCAGCTTAATTGTACAAAACTGAAAGTAAAAGATGCAAAAACTTAAGCGTGAAAAGCATAGAAATAGCACACACGGAACATATCTTCCGCTACTTAGACTTGCTTTCAATGAGAATGACAGATCTATAACTCACATTTCTACATGCTTTGGTCGGGTCGCCCAAAAGGTTACCATTACGTTTATTGGTACTCTTTATCTTATTACATGGTTACTAATGGGCTTAAAAAAAGAAGACACCTATACCATGTCCGATATAGAGTTGAAATGTATTCAATTTTAGGTTGTATCCCAAGATTACGCTTTATATACATCACAGAAGACTGAAATATAACAAAAACGTTTGACATACAAACACCGGATTTTCTGCAGGTTTTTAAAAATAATATTTATTATCATCAAATTAAGAAAAATATTAATAATATTCCACCCTTGAGGCCACTAGAGGGCGATTTGGTGATTTGACTGCAGACATGAGCTATAGTATGGTGATAGAAAGTGCGTTGATTTGTTTCTGAATCCAACCTGTCAACCCCTAAACCATTTCCAAACAAGAATCAACTTTTATCATAAACACTTGGTTTTAAAAAATAGTTAAAAAGCAACATTTTTATATTTGAATATGTTAAAATAGGTTTTTGGAAATTTTTGCAAATTTATTCAAATTAAAAACAGAAAAACCTTATAAATATTCAGACCCTTTTCTATGAGACTCAAATTGAGCTCAGGTGCATCCTGTTTCCATTGATCATCCTTGAGATGTTTCTACAACATGATTGGAGTCCACTTGTGGTAAATTCAATTGATTAGATATGATTTGGAAAGGCACACAGCTGTCTATATTGAGTTCCCTTCAGTTGACAGTACACGTCAGAGACAGGATTGTGTCGAGGCACAGATCTGGGGAAGGGTACCAAAACATTTCTGCAGAATTGAAGGTCCACAAGAACACAGTGGCCTCCATCATTCTTAACTGGAAGAAGTTTGGAACCACCAAGACTCTTCCTAGAGCTGGCCACCCGGCCAAACTGAGCAATCGAGGGAGAAGGGCCTTGGTCAGGGGGGTGACAGAGCACTAGAGTTCTTCTGTGGAGATGGGAGAACCTTCCAGAAGGATAACCATATTTGCAGCACCCCACCAATCAGGCCTTTATGGTAGCCAGATGGAATCCACTCCTCAGTTAAAGGCACATGACAGCCCGCTTGGAGTTTGCCAAAAGTCACCTAAAGGACTCCGACCATGAGAAACAAGTTTCTCTAGTCTGATGAAACCAAGATTGAACTCTTTGGCCTGAATTCCAAGCGTCACATGGGGAGGAATCCTGGCATCATCCTTATGGTGAAGCATGGTGATGGCAGCATCATGCTGTGGAGATGTTTTTCAGCGGCAGGGACTGGGAGACTAGTCAGGATCGAGAGAAATATAAATGGAGCAAAGTACAGAGAGATCCTTGATGAAACCTGCTCCAGAGTGCTCAGGACATCAAACTGGGGCGAAGGTTCACCTTCCAACAGGACAGTGACCCTAAGCACACAGCCAAGACAACGCAGGAGTGGCTTTGGGACACGTCTCTGAATGTCCTTGAGTGGCCCAACCACAGCCCAGACTTGAACCCGATCTAACATGTCTGGAGAGACCTGACAGTAGCTGTACAGCGACGCTCCTCTTCCAACCTGACAGAGCTTTAGATGATCTGCAGAAAAAATGGGAGAAACGCTTGAAGCGTCATACCCAAGAAGACTGGAGGCCGTAATCGCTTCCAAGAAGACTGGAGGCCGTAAACGCTTCCAAGAAGACTGGAGGCCGTAATCGCTTCCAAGAAGACTGGAGGCCGTAAACGCTTCCAAGAAGACTGGAGGCCGTAAACGCTTCCAAGAAGACTGGAGGCCGTAATCGCTTCCAAGAAGACTGGAGGCCGTAATCGCTTCCAAGAAGACTGGAGGCCGTAATCGCTTCCAAGAAGACTGGAGGCCGTAATCGCTTCCAAGAAGACTGGAGGCCGTAATCGCTTCCAAGAAGACTGGAGGCCGTAATCGCTTCCAAGAAGACTGGAGGCCGTAAACGCTTCCAAGAAGACTGGAGGCCGTAATCGCTTCCAAGAAGACTGGAGGCCGTAAACGCTTCCATGAAGACTGGAGGCCGTAATCGCTTCCAAGAAGACTGGAGGCCGTAATCGCTTCCAAGAAGACTGGAGGCCGTAATCGCTGACAACGGTTCTTCAACAAAGTACTGAGTAAAGGGTCTGAATACTTATGTACATTTTTATATTTCACTATTTTATATATTTTTTTACATTTGCAAACAAATCTAGAAACCCGTTTTTACTTTGTCATTATGGGGTATTGTGTGTAAATTGAGGCGGGTAAAAAATGTAATCCATTTTTAGAATAAGGCAGTAACGTAACAATGTGGAAAAAGTCAAGGTGTCTGAATACTTTTCCGATTAATACCACCACCTTGGTTTAATGTTTAGACTTGTCTGAGACTTGTCTTTTCTTTCAGGACATTGCCACTATGCAGTTGTGTGCCAACAAGCTGGACAAAAAAGACTTCTTTGGCAAGTCAGATCCCTTCCTGGTCTTCTACCGCAGCAATGAAGACGGAACGTGAGTGTGTGTGTTTATGTCTGTGTGGTGGGCATGCGTGTGTATCAAGATGAGTTAACTTCCCACATCGTCTGTTATGTATCACATCTGTCAAAATGTTGATTTTGGAGAGAACAACGCTTTGATTTCCTTGGTGTTTGTGGTTGATAGCGCTATGCTTTGTGTGTGCCCTGTACTCACTTCATAGACGTTAAAATGAGCCTCTCGTTTGCCATCACTGGCAGGAATTTCTTCGGGTCCATACAAATATAATTACTAGAAGCGGGGGGAAAGCCCCTCAGACCACGGCCATTCGACTGTACCCTTATAAGTCATTCTATTTCTGTTGGTTCACCATATTCTTTGGTATTTGTGGTTAATACCTTTCCATCCCTGTACAGTATCTGTAGTCAGAGCTCCTTGTGTTTGCTGTGTACTGTAGGTTCACCATCTGCCATAAGACAGAGGTAATAAAGAATACTCTGAACCCTGTTTGGCAGCCCTTCACCATCCCTGTACGAGCACTCTGTAACGGAGACTATGATAGGTGAGTGACACACAGACAGCCAACAGCATAGGTCAAAAGTCACTTAGCCCCCAAGGCAAAGAGATGACCACATTAGCCATTTTGGGGAATTTCAGCAGAAGCTTTCATCCAAAGCAACCTAATAAATTATAAATATTTATTTATTTCATTGTGCTTTCCATTACAGAGAGAATCTCAAAGCGCTGGTAAAGGACACACAAAAGAAGCAATGTAAAAATGAGAATAGGCTACAGCAGTATATTCTCCAGTATGGTCCATGCCAGAATCAAACTCTGATGTTGCCAGCACCTTGCTAGCTGAGCCATTGGCAAGACTGTGGGACTAAGTCCTGTCTGCCCTCAATACTGATGATTTTGGAATGTTGCTGTAGCATGATGTACTACTGTACCCATAATGCTCTGTGGTGGTCAGAATAATGCCAGCAGTCGGCCATATTGTCTCAGAGGCCAGCACTGGTGTTATTGGGACCAACATGGAGGTTCCACAATGTCTAGTTTATCTCGGATTATCAAACACACACTATTACTTTGGAATGTATTGCTAGTGGATACAGCTTTTGATATACTTGTGAATTGTGATTCACACAAATTAAACATATTATATTGTTAATTAATTAAATAAACAGTATATTGTTTTCTATTTACATAATACGTTTTACTGGGTAAAATCCTTTAAGGTGAGTGAAAATGCATCTGTGTGACCATTTGAGAATAATGTTTGAACAATTCTTCGTAGTTGGTGGGTGAACTACTGTATGCCTCATATATCACTGAATTGGAACACACACAGACACACACATGCACACACACACCTCTCTGTGATTCTCATCTCTCTCTCTTATCTTCCCTCTCTCCAGGACGGTCAAGGTGGATGTGTATGATTGGGACCGAAATGGAAGGTAATTTTCTCTCTGTCTCTCTCTTTCTCTCTCTACTCTCCTCTCTCTCTCTCTCTCTCTCTCTCTCTCTCTCTCTCTCTCTCTCTCTCTCTCGCTCTCTCGCTCTCTCGCTCTATTCTCTCTCTCTCTCTCTCTCTCCCTCCCTCCCTCCCTCTCTCTCTCTCTCTCTCTCTCTCTCTCTCTCTCTCTCTCTCTCTCTCTCTCTCTCTCTCTCTCTCTCTCTCTCTCTCTCTCTCTCTCTCTCTCTCTCTCTCTGTCTCTCTGTCTCTCTCTGTCTCTCTCTGTCTCTCTCTCTTCCACTCCCTGTCGTTTCATCCTTCATCCATTTCATTTACAATCAGACGCTCAAAATCTCCCTCAAATGTCATCCCTCGTCCTTTCTCTGGAGGGGAATCTCAAAATGGGGGACTCTATCTCATAAGGTTCTGGTTTAGGGTTAGCACACACAACCACAAATCACTGACTGAAACTTTAAAAAGTCAGATGTGATATCAGAATGGAGAGTGTACATATCACTCTCTCTCCCTCCCTCCATCTCTGTCCCCGTCTTTATGGGGGGAATATGAGTGTTGACCTCCCTCCATCTCTCCCTACCTTCATCTCCATCCATCTCTCTTCATCTCCCTCCAACTCTCCCTCCCTCTCTCCCCCTCACTCCATCTCTCTGTCCCCTTCTTTATGAAAGGGAATATGAGTGTTGACCTCCTCCCTCCATATCTCCTTCCCTCTCTCCCTTCCTCTCTGTCCTCTTCTTTATGAGTGGAATATGAGTGTTGACCTCCTTCCTCCATCTCTGTCCCCTTTTTTATTAAGGGAATGGGAGGGTAGACTGCCTCCCTCCCTCCATCTCTCTGTCCTCTTTCCCTTCCTTCTTCACTGATGGTGGCTACTGATGGGGCTTCCTCTCTAAAAAGGACATGTCGATTGAAAGCAGGCATGTCCTATTTGGCTTTAGGTGATGCTATTTAGATGAAGATGAGGGGCCGGGGTTGGTGTTTCCTTCAGTATGGTACTCTTTCAGATGCTGCAGGTGTTACTCTCGCAACTATTCCCACAGTCATGACTTCATTGGCGAGTTCACCACCAGCTACAGAGAATTCTCCAGAGGCCAGAGCCAGTTCAACGTCTATGAGGTAAAAAAAAAGAAAAGAACAGGGATCCTAGTGATCACAAGATGTTTAAAAATATTTTCAGCTGAAAAATACATTTAACATTTTTTTTATTTTGGCCTCCCGGGTGGCGCAGTGGTTAAGGGCGCTGTCCTGCTGCGCCAGCTGTGCCACCAGAGGCTCTGGGTTCGCGCCCAGGCTCTGTCGTAACCGGCCGCGTCCGGGAGGTCCGTGGGGCGACGCACAATTGGCCTAGCGTCGCCCGGGTTAGGGAGGGTTTAGCCGGTAGGGAAATCCTTGTCTCATCGTGCACCAGGTTGGATGCGCGCTGTGTTAAGAAGCAGTGCGGCTTGGTTGGGTTGTGTATCGGAGGACGCATGACTTTCAACCTTCGTCTCTCCCAAGCCCGTACGGGAGTTGTAGCGACGAGACAAGATAGTAGCTACTAAACAATTGGATACCATGAAATTGGGGAGAAAAGGGGGGGAGGAAATAAAAAATACAAATAAAAATGTATTTTGCTCATAGGGGTGAGCATTTATTAAAATGTTTATATTATGTCTCTCTATGTAGGACATTTTCAACTGACTTGTACTGTTTAAAGGTGCACTATGCAGAAATTGCTCCACCATTTCCTGGTTGCAAAAATGTGAATAGTTTGCCTAATTTCAGTTTGTGAGAAAAAACAAGCAGGTATATTTTAGAGAGTCATTAGAGCATCTAATATATTTTCCATAACCAAAAATATTATATTTTCAGCTGTTTGAAGCTTATGCGTAAAACCAAAAGTAAAACACTCAAAAACAAAACTGAAGAATGGGAAGCATAGAAATAGTGCTTCCATAGAGAAAGCATTATTTTTTTTATTTAAGAACTACAGATTTTTACCTTGTCAGCTCAGGGATTCGATCTTGCAACCTTCCTGTTACTAGTCCAACGCTCTAACCACTAGGCTACCCTGCCGCCCCAATATATAATTTTCCTTTCCCTACACGTTTTTGTTCAGGTTCTAAACCATAAAAAGAAAGGCAAGAAGAAGAAATACGTCAATTCAGGGACAGTGAGTATCGTTTGAGATTTCCCATCTCCACCTGTCAGTGTTTTATAGATAGGATTCATTGCCAATGTGATATGTCATATACAGTAAAGGTTTTGCTTTTCCATCTATTTTCACCCCCCCTCTCTTTCTCTCCCTCTCTATCACCCTGTTTCTCTCTGCCCTCCCTCCCTCCCTCCCTCCCCCTCTCTCTCTCTCTCTCTCTCTCTCTCTCTCTCTCTCTCTCCCCTCTCTCTCTCCCCTCTCTCTCTCTCTCCCCCATCTCTCCATCCTCTGAAGGTGACACTGCTGTCCTTCAAAGTGGAGTCAGAATACACGTTTGTGGACTTCATCCGGGGAGGGTGAGCCCACTCTTAATAACTTTGTATTAATGTTAGAGCCCACTCTCAATAACTTTGTATTAATGTTAGAGCCCACTCTCAATAACTTTGTATTAATGTTAGAGCCCACTCTCAATAACTTTGTATTAATGTTACAGCCCACTCTCAATAACTTTGTATTAATGTTACAGCCCACTATCAATAACTTTGTATTAATGTTAGAGTCCACTCTTAATAACTTTGCATAAACATTAGAGGCCAATCTTAGTGATGTTCCATTAACGTTAGAGGCTGATGTTGATGGCTTGCTCAGTCTAGCGTGCATGTCTGAAATTGTTTTGCGTTGTTTAAACGAACAATATCCTTTCTAGACTTTATTTTGTTTTTGCCTGGTAAAGTTTGTTATTCATCGTAATTAATCATTGTCTCACCAGGACGCAACTCAACTTCACAGTGGCCATCGATTTCACAGCGTCTAATGGTAAGTGTAGCCAAATTACTGATGCAGTTTGTTGTTTATTAGCATCTCTTTTAGGCTACTGAAGGACTAACGTTTCCCTAAAATCCTTATGAAATAATATTATGCTAACCTGTCATCTAAAGCAGGGTTATTTAACATGGTATACTGCATGGTATATTCATGAATATTGCTAGGAACAACAGAATAAACCAATTTTGAATTACATACAGTATCTACAATATAAAAGAGGAGAATATTTGCTTTCTAATAATTATTCTTTCTATTAATTATTATTTCTCAACTCCTAATATTGAGCTAATTACACTCCCTCGAGTATCTGACATTGTGTCACGCTCGTCATAAGGATCGGACCAAGGCGCAGCGTGGTATGCGTACATTCTCTTTTTAATTAATTAACAAAAAACAACCAAACGAAAAGTGAAGCTATACAAACTAGTGCTGACAGGCAACTAAACATAGACATACAAAACCCCTAGACATACAAAACCCCTAGACATACAAAAACCCTAGACATACAAAAACCTAGAGTACCCACCCTAGTCAATCAATCAATCAATCAAATTTTATTTATATAGCCCTTCGTACATCAGATGATATCTCAAAGTGCTGTACAGAAACCCAGCCTAAAACCCCAAACAGCAAGCAATGCAGGTGTAGAAGCACGGTGGCTAGGAAAAACTCCCTAGAAAGGCCAAAACCTAGGAAGAAACCTAGAGAGGAACCAGGCTATGTGGGGTGGCCAGTCCTCTTCTGGCTGTGCCGGGTGGAGATTATAACAGAACAAGTCACATCCTGACTTAACCAAAATATATAGAAAACAGAGATATCTAAGGTCAGGGCGTGACACACAGCCCCCATGAGTACCAGTGCTGCTGGCTGCTGGTAAAGCTTTCTTGTCTTGGACATATATTTTTGCCAACAAATGGCTAACCTTTCTCTAATTAGCTAACCAGCTGCTATTTGTGAAAATGTTTTGAAATAAATAAATCATGTATGCTCTGTTGCTGTGTTCCAGGTAACCCATCCCAGCCCACCTCTCTGCACTACATGAGTCCCTACCAGATGAATGCCTACGCCATGGCCCTGAAGGCTGTGGGGGAGATCATCCAGGACTACGACAGTGACAAGATGTTCCCCGCCTACGGCTTCGGAGCCAAGCTGCCACCGGACGGCAAGATCTCCCATGTCTTCCCACTGGTGAGAGAAAGAGGGAGGGCTAGAGAGAATGGTACTACTTCTCTACCAGAGTGGGGAATGATCAGGAACTGTTTCATTTATTGCAAAGAGGTGCTGGTAGTTCTTCCTACAGTCTTACTGATCCATAGAAGAGTTCTTGGAACTATATAAATATTTTTTGACATCAATGTCCGTCCTGTAATATGTTTTTTTGCTCTCGCGCTTTTTCACTATTATGTGACGTTGCATTCCACATTGCTTTCTTTATTCATACACATTTATGGGTAAGAGTTCATATCAAACAAGAGCCAGAAACTAAAACCGTGAACAGTATACAGTGCATTCGGAAACTATTCAGACCCCTCTTCCTCTTCCCCTTTTTCCTAATTTTGTTACTTTACAGCCTTATCTTATAACATTTATTAAATAAAAACAATTCTCATCAATCTACCCAGAATACCCCATACAGGTTTTTAGACATTTTTGCAAATGTATTCAAATGAAAAAACATATTTACATAAGTATTCAGACCCTTTGCTATGAGACCTCGAAATTGAGCTCAGGTGCATCCTGATTCCACTGATCATCCTTGAGATGTTTCTACAACTTGATTGGAGTCCACTTGTGGTACAGTGCCTTGCGAAAGTATTCGCCCCCCTTGAAATGTGCGACCTTTTGCCACATTTCAGGCTTCAAACATAAAGATATAAAACTGTATTTTTTTCTGAAGAATCAACAACAAGTGGGACACAATCATGAAGTGGAATGACATTTATTGGATATTTCAAACTTTTTTAACAAATCAAAAACTGAAAAATTGGGCGTGCAAAATTATTCAGCCCCCTTAAATTAATACTTTGTAGCAATTACAGCTGTAAGTCGCTTGGGGTATGTCTCTATCAGTTTTGCACATCGAGAGACTGGCATTTTTTCCCATTCCTCCTTGCAAAACAGCTCGAGCTCAGTGAGGTTGGATGGAGAGCATTTGTGAACAGCAGTTTTCAGTTCTTTCCACAGATTCTCGATTGGATTCAGGTCTGGACTTTGACTTGGCCATTCTAACACCTGGATATGTTTATTTTTGAACCATTCCATTGTAGATTTTGCTTTATGTTTTGGATCATTGTCTTGTTGGAAGACAAATCTCCGTCCCAGTCTCAGGTCTTTTGCAGACTCCATCAGGTTTTCTTCCAGAATGGTCCTGTATTTGGCTCCATCCATCTTCCCATCAATTTGAACCATCTTCCCTGTCCCTGCTGAAGAAAAGCAGGCCCAAACCATGATGCTGCCACCACCATGTTTGACAGTGGGGATGGTGTGTTCAGGGTGATGAGCTGTGTTGCTTTTACGCCAAACATACGTTTTGCATTGTTGCCAAAAAGTTCAATTTTGGTTTCATCTGACCAGAGCACCTTCTTCCACATGTTTGGTGTGTCTCCCAGGTGGCTTGTGGCAAACTTTAAACAACACTTTTTATGGATATCTTTAAGAAATGGCTTTCTTCTTGCCACTCTTCCATAATGGCCAGATTTGTGCAATATACGACTGATTGTTGTCCTATGGACAGAGTCTCCCACCTCAGCTGTAGATCTCTGCAGTTCATCCAGAGTGATCATGGGCCTCTTGGCTGCATCTCTGATCAGTCTTCTCCTTGTATGAGCTGAAAGGTTAGAGGGACAGCCAGGTCTTGGTAGATTTGCAGTGTTCTGATACTCCTTCCATTTCAATATTATCGCTTGCACAGTGCTCCTTGGGATGTTTAAAGCTTGGGAAATATTTTTGTATCCAAATCCGGCTTTAAACTTCTTCACAACAGTATCTCGGACCTGCTTGGTGTGTTCCTTGTTCTTCATGATGCTCTCTGCGCTTTTAACGGACCTCTGAGACTATCACAGTGCAGGTGCATTTATACGGAGACTTGATTACACACAGGTGGATTGTATTTATCATCATTAGACATTTAGGTCTACATTGGATCATTCAGAGATCCTCACTGAACTTCTGGAGAGAGTTTGCTGCACTGAAAGTAAAGGGGCTGAATAATTTTGCACGCCTAATTTTTCAGTTTTTGATTTGTTAAAAAAGTTTGAAATATCCAATAAATGTCGTTCCACTTCATGATTGTGTCCCACTTGTTGTTGATTCTTCACAAAACAATACAGTTTTATATCTTTATGTTTTAAGCCTGAAATGTGGCAAAAGGTCGCAAAGTTCAAGGGGGCCGAATACTTTCGCACGGCACTAACTGACTTGCCTAGTTAAATAAAACATGTAAAAAATGGTGTGTGGATTGGAAAAAAAACTGTAATGTAACAAAATGTGGGAAAAGTCATGAGGTCTGAATACTTTCCGAATGCTCTGTATGTATCCATCTGTCTGGCTCAGATGCAAGACTTTGAATAGCCTATTTTTGAGTAGTGAAGGCCATCTTTCTGTACATCCTCTATATCAATTTGTATCCAAGGCTGACTGAAGCTCCAAGCCAAATCTATTACATTTCTTAGCAATGAAAATACAGTTACCTGTGAAATACCTACCTGTGTTATGCCTACTGACATGAGGCAATCATACTTCTATACTACATAACATCATTGTATAATTAACATTCATCGTCAGAAGGCAAAAGGCTTGATTCAGTACTGAGTTTCCTTAGTTTCTTGGGATTTTCTGTGAAGTCTGACATTGACTCTATCCATCCGTACAGCCCACATGAATTACACCGTGAACACATTACCTTTACATGGGGTAATAATGTCACGAGGAACACGAAAGCCTATAAATATGTCAACACAAAATACAAATTGCAGCACCGTTGTGTAAGCCCATGCGTTAGCGTCGGCCTCAAGTAGTTCTGTGAACTGTTTGAAAAAGGGTAGAGGAAGAAAACATTGTGAGTCAGGAAGTGGCTCGGAAAGAAGAAAAAAAATCCATCTGTTTGTAGCAGAAAAGTGCGAACCAAACGAGGGACCAGACAGACGCGGAGACTGGAATAGACTTTGGAGGACGTAGCGCTTAGCTTAGCATCCTGAAACGATGAAGAAAGAACAACAAAGAGTAAACACTAAGCACAAAAAAACGACTTCTCCTCAGATTCTAGACGTCTATTATCTCCCTGGACAGAGGAAAAAGAAAAAGTGGAGGAAATGTTGAACAAAGAAGAGTAAAAAAAAAAAAAGCAGCCTTATTTTCAGCTATTTTTATTTTCTTCCCAAAGCTGGAGGAATTCACCTTAAAGCAATCTCCTTGACGTGAAGGAAATTATACAAAGGTTGAAGCAAAATAATACAGTAGACTGTAAGGAAAATGGACAATAAATGACTTATTTTTCTTGTCCTTTTAAATTGCCCTCGATAGGTAGCAATGTTTTCAAATGTTTGCCCTTTGATCTTGATGACAGGCTTATAACGTTTAGTTCAGCACTTGTGTATGTTGCGTTTATGTCTGGTTTAGAGGGTAATGAAGTGTTATGACAATGTTATGAAGCCTGTACAAGCAATGGTTGCTGCAGTAATGGTTGATGCAGATGTGTGATACAAGTCATTTGTCTCACCCAATTCTCATTGTGCAAAAAAACTAAGTTTGAGCTGGACATCTGTAAAATGTAGAATCCTAACTATACTACTACAATACTATCTGTCCCATGGAGTCTGTCCCATAAGGTCAATAATAGTCATGTCACAACATTCATTGTTTTTATTTAGTCAATTTTAGAATAAGGCTGTAATGTAACAAAATGTGGAAAAAGCGAAGGGGTCTGAATAAACTAAGTTTGAGCTGGACGTCTGTAAAATGTAGAATCATAACTATACTACTACTATACTTTCTGTCCCATAATAGTCGTATCACAACAATGCGCCAGTGTCCCTCGTGGCTGGTTATACAACCTGTTTTACCAGCCACAGTTGCGGACACCAAAAAGTGTGTCTTCGGAAGGCATTCATTTTCACTTCCTTTAGCGTGTTTATTTTTTCCTTTTAATTAGTTTTCTCTTCAAAGAGAATGAGAAAGACCAGATGGCTGTTGTCTCGTTTTTGTCAGATGAACTTTAATGAAGGATATAGGCTGTAGAACACTCTTTTATCCTGGCCGGACAGGGCTTAAAGCAGACTGTCTTTTATGTTGGCTGAATGACTTTTGGCTATTTAACTTTGTATTATTATGTGACGATAAATTCATTTTTGGGAACAGACATATTGTTTGCCGGATTATTTTTGTTCTTATGTCTTGATTGATTTACCAATTTGTCTTTTTCACATTGTCTAAAGAAAATATTCAGCCAACTTAAATTCTTCCATTACCGATCAGCCCTGTGTTATGCCTACTGACATGAGTTCTCCCATTACCGATCAGTCCTGTGTTATGCCTACTGACATGAGTTCTCCCATTACCGATCAGTCCTGTGTTATGCCTACTGACATGAGTTCTCCCATTACCGATCAGTCCTGTGTTATGCCTACTGACATGAGTTCTCCCATTACCGATCAGTCCTGTGTTATGCCTACTGACATGAGTTCTCCCATTACCGATCAGCCCTGTGTTATGCCTACTGACATGAGTTCTCCCATTACCGATCAGTCCTGTGTTATGCCTACTGACATGAGTTCTCCCATTACCGATCAGTCCTGTGTTATGCCTACTGACATGAGTTCTCCCATTACCGATCAGTCCTGTGTTATGCCTACTGACATGAGTTCTCCCATTACCGATCAGTCCTGTGTTATGCCTACTGACATGAGTTCTCCCATTACCGATCAGTCCTGTGTTATGCCTACTGACATGAGTTCTCCCATTACCGATCAGTCCTGTGTTATGCCTACTGACATGAGTTCTCCCATTACCGATCAGTCCTGTGTTATGCCTACTGACATGAGTTCTCCCATTACCGATCAGTCCTGTGTTATGCCTACTGACATGAGTTCTCCCATTACCGATCAGTCCTGTGTTATGCCTACTGACATGAGTTATCCCATTACTGACATGAGTTCTCCCATTACCGATCAGTCCTGTGTTATGCCTACTGACATGAGTTATCCCATTACTGACATGAGTTCTCCCATTACCGATCAGTCCTGTGTTATGCCTACTGACATGAGTTCTCCCATTACCGATCAGTCCTGTGTTATGCCTACTGACATGAGTTCTCCCATTACCGATCAGTCCTGTGTTATGCCTACTGACATGAGTTCTCCCATTACCGATCAGCCCTGTGTTATGCCTACTGACATGAGTTCTCCCATTACCGATCAGCCCTGTGTTATGCCTACTGACATGAGTTCTCCCATTACCAATCAGTCCTGTGTTATGCCTACTGACATGAGTTCTCCCATTACCGATCAGTCCTGTGTTATGCCTACTGACATGAGTTCTCCCATTACCGATCAGCCCTGTGTTATGCCTACTGACATGAGTTCTCCCATTACCGATCAGCCCTGTGTTATGCCTACTGACATGAGTTCTCCCATTACCGATCAGTCCTGTGTTATGCCTACTGACATGAGTTCTCCCATTACCGATCAGCCCTGTGTTATGCCTACTGACATGAGTTCTCCCATTACCGATCAGCCCTGTGTTATGCCTACTGACATGAGTTCTCCCATTACCGATCAGTCCTGTGTTATGCCTACTGACATGAGTTCTCCATTACCGATCAGCCCTGTGTTATGCCTACTGACATGAGTTCTCCATTACCGATCAGCCCTGTGTTATGCCTACTGACATGAGTTCTCCCATTACCGATCAGCCCTGTGTTATGCCTACTGACATGAGTTCTCCCATTACCGATCAGTCCTGTGTTATGCCTACTGACATGAGTTCTCCCATTACCGATCAGCCCTGTGTTATGCCTACTGACATGAGTTCTCCCATTACCGATCAGCCCTGTGTTATGCCTACTGACATGAGTTCTCCCATTACCGATCAGTCCTGTGTTATGCCTACTGACATGAGTTCTCCATTACCGATCAGCCCTGTGTTATGCCTACTGACATGAGTTCTCCATTACCGATCAGCCCTGTGTTATGCCTACTGACATGAGTTCTCCCATTACCGATCAGCCCTGTGTTATGCCTACTGACATGAGTTCTCCCATTACCGATCAGTCCTGTGTTATGCCTACTGACATGAGTTCTCCCATTACCGATCAGCCCTGTGTTATGCCTACTGACATGAGTTCTCCCATTACCGATCAGTCCTGTGTTATGCCTACTGACATGAGTTCTCCCATTACCGATCAGCCCTGTGTTATGCCTACTGACATGAGTTCTCCCATTACCGATCAGCCCTGTGTTATGCCTACTGACATGAGTTCTCCCATTACCGATCAGTCCTGTGTTATGCCTACTGACATGAGTTCTCCCATTACCGATCAGCCCTGTGTTATGCCTACTGACATGAGTTCTCCCATTACCGATCAGTCCTGTGTTATGCCTACTGACATGAGTTCTCCCATTACCGATCAGTCCTGTGTTATGCCTACTGACATGAGTTCTCCCATTACCGATCAGTCCTGTGTTATGCCTACTGACATGAGTTCTCCCATTACCGATCAGTCCTGTGTTATGCCTACTGACATGAGTTCTCCCATTACCGATCAGTCCTGTGTTATGCCTACTGACATGAGTTCTCCCATTACCGATCAGTCCTGTGTTATGCCTACTGACATGAGTTCTCCCATTACCGATCAGTCCTGTGTTATGCCTACTGACATGAGTTCTCCCATTACCGATCAGTCCTGTGTTATGCCTACTGACATGAGTTATCCCATTACTGACATGAGTTCTCCCATTACCGATCAGTCCTGTGTTATGCCTACTGACATGAGTTATCCCATTACTGACATGAGTTCTCCCATTACCGATCAGTCCTGTGTTATGCCTACTGACATGAGTTCTCCATTACCGATCAGTCCTGTGTTATGCCTACTGACATGAGTTCTCCCATTACCGATCAGTCCTGTGTTATGCCTACTGACATGAGTTCTCCCATTACCGATCAGTCCTGTGTTATGCCTACTGACATGAGTTCTCCCATTACCGATCAGCCCTGTGTTATGCCTACTGACATGAGTTCTCCCATTACCGATCAGCCCTGTGTTATGCCTACTGACATGAGTTCTCCCATTACCGATCAGCCCTGTGTTATGCCTACTGACATGAGTTCTCCCATTACCGATCAGCCCTGTGTTATGCCTACTGACATGAGTTCTCCCATTACCGATCAGCCCTGTGTTATGCCTACTGACATGAGTTCTCCCATTACCGATCAGTCCTGTGTTATGCCTACTGACATGAGTTCTCCCATTACCGATCAGTCCTGTGTTATGCCTACTGACATGAGTTCTCCCATTACCGATCAGTCCTGTGTTATGCCTACTGACATGAGTTCTCCCATTACCGATCAGTTCTCCCATTACCGATCAGCCCTGTGTTATGCCTACTGATATGAGTTCTCCCATTACCGATCAGTCCTGTGTTATGCCTACTGACATGAGTTCTCCCATTACATTCAATGTATAGCCCTCATCAAATGTTTCAATGCATAGCCCTCATCAAATGTTTCAATGTATAGCCCTCATCAAATGTTTCAATGTATAGCCCTCATCAAATGTTTCAATGTATAGCCCTCATCAAATGTTTCAATGTATAGCCCTCATCAAATGTTTCAATGTATAGCCTTCATCAAATGTTTCAATGTATAGCCCTCATCAAATGTTTCAATGTATAGCCCTCATCAAATGTTTCAATGTATAGCCCTCATCAAATGTTTCAATGCATAGCCCTCATCAAATGTTTCAATGTATAGCCCTCATCAAATGTTTCAATGTATAGCCCTCATCAAATGTTTCAATGTATAGCCCTCATCAAATGTTGCAATGTATAGCCCTCATCAAATGTTTCAATGTATAGCCCTCATCAAATGTTTCAATGTATAGCCCTCATCAAATGTTTCAATGTATAGCCCTCATCAAATGTTTCAATGTATAGCCCTCATCAAATGTTTCAATGTATAGCCCTCATCAAATGTTTCAATGTATAGCCCTCATCAAATGTTTCAATGTATAGCCCTCATCAAATGTTTCAATGTATAGCCCTCATCAAATGTTTCAATGTATAGCCCTCATCAAATGTTTCAATGTATAGCCCTCATCAATCTTTTTCTTGTTCATGGTTTCAAAGGAAAAAGGGGATTTCATTTTCAAACAACTGGTGTAGAGGGGCTATCTTAAATAATGTCCATGGTTCCTACAGAACTCCAACAGTGAGAACCCTAACTGTGTGGGGATCGAGGGAGTGTTGGAGGCGTACTTCCAGAGTCTCCGCACCGTTCAGCTCTACGGACCCACCAACTTCGCTCCTGTCATCAACCAGGTGGCACGGTGAGAGAATGACAGGAAATGAACACAAACTCACACACCCATGACACACACATGCATGTACACGTATATACATGCACGCAAACGCAAACACAAACACACACACACACACACACACACACACACACACACACACACACACACACACACACACACACACACACACACACACACACACACACACACACACACACACACACACACACACACACACACACAGAAAGAGTACAGACATACACACACACACACACACACACACACACACACACACACACACACACACACACACACACACACACACACACACACACACAGAGAAAGAGTACAGACATACACACACACACACACACTTTAAACCCCCTATGCTCCTTTGATAACCTCTTTCGAAGTCACTGAGATCTCTTCATATTGCCATGGTAGCCAAAATAATGGGCAACTGGGCATTTTTATACATGGCCCTAAGCATGATGGAATCTTAATGTCTTAATTAACTCAGGAACCACACTCTCTCAATATACTTTGTATCCTTCATTTACTAAAGTGTTTCCTTATTAGGGTGGTTACCTGTATATACGTGCTTTGACTTGCTTGACACAATACAAGAGTCACATACACACAGATACAGTACATGACCACAAGTATGTGGACACCTGCTCATCAAAAATCTAATTCCAAAATCAGTGGCATTAATATGGAGCTGGTCCACCCTTTGCTGCTCTAACAACCTTCACTCTTCTGGGAAGACTAGATGTTGGAACGTTGGAGCTTTCGACTCTGTCAATCACCGTGTTCCTATCGGCAGACTAAACAGCCTTGGTTTCTCTAATGGGGGTGCCACAGGGTTCAATTCTCGGGTCGACTCTTTTCTCTGTATATATCAATAATGCCGCTCTTGCATTCTGTGATCCACCTCTACGCAGATGACACCATTCTGTATACATCTGGCCTTTCTTTGGACACTGTGCTAACAAACCTCCAACTGAGCTTCAACGCTTCAGGCCAACTCCTTCAGGCCTCCAACTGCTCTTAAATGCTAGTAAAACTAAATGCATGCTCTTCAACTAATCGCTGCCCGCACCCAACCGCCCAACTAGCATCACTACTCTGGATGGTTCTGACTTAGAATATGTGGATAACTATAAATACCTAGGTGTCTGGCTAAACTGTAAACTCTCCTTCCAGACTCACATTAAGCATCTCCAATCCAAAGTTAAATATAGAATCAGCTTCCTATTTCGCAACAAAGCCTTATTCACTCATGCTGCCTAACATACCCTCGTAAAACAGACTATCCTACCGATCTTTGACTTCGGCGATGTCATTTACAAAATATTCTTCAACACTCTACTCAACAAATTGGATGCAGTCTATCACAGTGCCATCCGTTTTCTCACCAAAGCCCCATATACTACCCACCACTTCGACATGTATGCTCTCGTCGGCTGGCCCTCGATACATATTCGTCGCCAGACCCACTGGCTCCAGGTGATCTATAAATCTTTGCTATGTAAAGCTCCGCCTTATCTCAGCTCACTGGTCACCATAGCAGCACCCACCCATAGCACGCGCTCCAGCAGGTATATTTCACTGGTCATCCCCAAAGCCAACACCTGCTTTGGCCGCCTTTCCTTCCAGTTCTCTGCTGCCAATGACTAGAACGAATTGCAAAAATCACTGAAGTTAGAGACTTATATCTCCCTCACTAACTTTAAGCGTCAGCTGTCAGAGCAGCTTACAGATCGCTGCAGCTGTACACATTCCATGTGTAAATAGCCCATCCAACCAACTACCTACCTCATCCCCATATTTGTTTTTGTTTTTCTGCTCTTTTGCACACCAGTGTCGTGTCTTTGCCTATTCCGAATTAAGTGATATGACATGCTATTCTGTAAAATAATTTCTACGTAATTAATATTACCTGATTGAGCTAATCATGTAAATGTAATTAACTAGAGAGTCGAGCACCACAAAATAATATTTATAGAGCTGTTATCTTCCGAATAAACTCTTAAAGACCTATTCATATTTTACATCAATAGCAGTCAATATTAATCATCACCTTAATTCAGTCTCATCTGAAAGTTGTACATTCTTGGTTATCTTCACGAACCCTAGCCAACAAGTTGAATCAGCAATACAAAATTGGGTTTAATTATTTATTAAATACCTAACTAATCACACAGAATTACATCTACAAAGAATGAATTATACCTTGATTACAAATTACGTCATAAAGGAAAACGTCCCTAGCGGCGGAACAGATATGACGGCTGGTTACACAAAAGAAAAGGGCTGGGTTTGAGTGAAAGAGCGGGAGGACTGAGGGACAAAGGAAGAAGCTGTGCTATCGTAAATACAGTATCTCATGCATTCTAAATTACCACCCATTTGGAAAAGGAAAATGCAATAAAAATTTACTCTGAGCTGCGCTTCGGTAGGTTGGTGGTAGATGGAAGGCCGTGTTGCCAAACCGAGTCCTTTGTCCTTTGAAGAATGTCTCTGTTTGTCAATTGGATACGTTGTAGTAACATCGTTGTGTGATAGACGGGATACTCTGTCTGTTCCTTCCTAACCCTCGTTTGCAGCTGCTGTTGCTAACTCAACGGCTAGGAGGTATCACTTCTGTAGTGAATAAGAGTTCAAAGTTCATACCATTCGCAACCAAAGCTCACACTGATATTGGCTTCGTTCTGTAGTTATTATCTGAACCATTCTGACATCGGACCGTCGTCCTCACATCCTCGGAACAGGAGGTTACATTTTCGTCAAGGGCTTATATAGTGGAGGGAGAAAAGGGGTGTGTTTCATAGTTTACAAGCTATGTCTCTTCACGTGGGCGGGCCACTGAGTCGGGCCTAATTCACTCATGAAAACCCAATTCTCACATTGTAGAAGCTAAAATGACATTTCATCCCATCACAAATAATGTAATATTCAAACATTTAAATTGAACAACAGTTCCATGTGAATCCGATAACTGATGTGTAGACTTTACACTGTAGAGTTTATGTCATCTTATCATTGATGAGAATGTCTCAGATGACAACCGAAATGACATCATATTCATTAAGTACCACTGCATATGTTCAATTGGTCGGATTACCAGAAGAATCATAAAACACGGGACGAGATGTGAAAAACTGTCCATTGTGCCAATAGATGGAATGCACTCGCATGAGATTTGCCGTGATGTTGACAGAGTGGCATGGGAGGTTTATTTCTTAGACTGGGGTAAGATGTCAATTTTTGGGACACATCCTCAGTAGTGTGCCTTCGAATCAGTGGGTGTTTCGGCCTTTAATCACTAAACACCCTCATCAAAGGTGGCCAGCTAAAGGGTGATCAAGCCTTAGCTTGTGTCCCATGCCCAATTAAGATGTCCCACGGGACTATGCAAGGCAGGGGCGTCCTCTTCCCTGAGCCAGCCATACAGCTGACCGCATACCTCATATGCCCTCCTCAAGTTGGAGGGATCTGAATTGGGTTCGCAGGTGGGGGTGGGGGGGTCATGAAGTTATAGCCCAGCAAGGGTCCTTCCGTTTGATCCAGATCCACTGGCTGCCTCTTTCAGCTGCTTGAGAAACTGCTCTGACGGTCTGCCGCAGAGCCTGTCCATGGATTCCAAGTTCTTTCAGCAACCTGATGATGGAAGAAGCCACGAATCCTCTACATCCCACTTCAACTGGCCAGACTTTTGCATTCCAGCCACGCTGAGTTGCGTCTGCTGCCAACTCTGTGTAACGCAGTTTCTTACGCTCGTAGGCCTCTTCAACAGAGTTTTCCCATGGGACTGTGAGCTCTATGATGTACACAGCCTTTCGTGAAGGGGACCAGAGTACCATGTCTGGCCTAAGGTTGGTAGAAGCAATCTCAGGTGGAAAAATTAGTTGCTGGTCAATATCGACAAGCATCTTCCAGTCCCGGGCCATGGCTAGGTGTCCAGTTTCTAGCTTTGTAGGAGGATACTTGGGCCTTTTCTGTCCCTCCCGGATGAATGTTGTTGTTTTGACGGGATTGCTTGTTTTTGGAGGTAATGAATTGGTTGCACTCCTCTTGGTATCAAGTGCTGCAGCCAGGCTCTTGAGGACCTGATTGTGTCTCCAGGTGTAGCGGCCTTGTGAGAGGCTGGTCTTGCAACCTGTCATTATATGCCTGAGAGTCGCTGGAGCTGGGCAGAGGGGGCAGGTCGAGTCCTCGCCATACCATTGATGTAGATTTTTTGGTGATGGAAGCACATCATAAACAGCTCTTATGATGAAGCTGATGTTGCTTGCCTCCATTTGCCAAAGCTCACTCCAGTTGATCTTTCTCCTCTCCAGTCCTTCCCACCGCGTCCATTGCCCTTGTTTAGCAAGAGAGACAGCCTTTGCACTTCTTGCAGTCTCCTCCTGTCTGCGCACCTCCTCGACCACAAGCTTCCTGCGTTCAGATGTTGTTGCCTTATGGAACGTCGGTTTGCTTGCTGCCAGGCCAAAGCCTCCTCTTCCATGCTGGATATTACCCACAATGTCTTGGTGTCTCAGGGCTGATGTTGCTTGCTGCACAGCCTTGGATGATGTCCATTTCCGTCCAGTTTGTAGGGGAGGTGCAGCCTTGCTAATGGTCTGGTCTTTGGAGTCCTTCAATGTCATCTGAAATCTTACTTTAGAGCACTTGTACTCCTCCGTTAGACTTGTAAGAGGTAGTTCAAGGACCCCTTTGCCATAGAGGCCGATGTTACTCAGGCATCGTGGGACACCCAGCCATTTCTTCACGTATGAGGTAATGGTTCGCTCCATCTTCTCCACTGTTGTTATTGGGACCTCATAGACGGTGAGTGGCCACATTACCCGGGGGAGAAGTCCAAACTGTAGGCACCAAAGCTTGAGCCTCCCAGGCAGTAGGGTCTTGTTGATGTTCTCAAGACCGTCGGCGATGTCCTGCCTTACTTGCTGCACTTGATCTTTATCCCGGAGGCTTTCGTTGTACCATCTACCCAGGCTCTTGATGGGTTGCTCAGACACCGTTGGTATCGGGTCATCTCCAATGCAGAACCTCACATCTTTAAGCTGTCCTCACATCTATAAGAATATAGTTCATTTCCCCTCACCTTCTGATGTTCCCAGAATCTCTATGTTAACCAAGGGGTTTTCAAATTTGACTGTCATAAATTTGACTGTCATAAACACTGTATACAGATTTTTCTATTGTGTTATTGACTGTAACTCTGTGTTGTTTTTGTCACATTGCTTTGCTTTATCTTGACCAGGTCGCAGTTGTAAATGAGAACTTGTTCTCAACTGGCCTACATGGTTAAATAAAGGTGAAATAAAAAATGTAAAAAAATAACATTTCTGTGGGTACTTGTTTCTATTCAGCCACCAAGAGCCTTTGTGAGGTTGGGCACTGACGTGGGTGATTAGGCCTGGCTTGCAGTCAGTGTTCCAATTCATCCCAAAGGTGTTAGATGGGTTTGAGGTCAGGGCTCTGTGCAGGGCAGTCAAGTTCTTCCACACCGATATCTACAAACCATTTCTCTATGGACTTTGCTTTGTGCACAGGTGTCATGCTGAAACAGGAAAGGGCCTTCCCTTAACTGTTGCCACAAAATTAGAAGCACAGAACCATCTAGAATATCATTGTATTCTATAGCGTTAAGAACTAAGGGGCCTGGTCCGAAACATGAAAAACAGCCGCAGACCATTATTCCTCCTCCACCAAACTTAACAGTTGACACTATGCATTCTGCAAAACCCAGATTCGTCCATCGGACTGTCAGATGGTGAAGCGTGATTCATCCCTCAAGAAAACAAGTTTCCAGAGTCCAATGTCGGCGAGCTTTACACCATCCCAGCCAACGCTTGGCACTGCTCAAAGTGATTGTAGGCTCGTGTGCAGCTGCTCGGCCATGGAATCCCGTTCCATGAAGCTCCAGACGAACAGTTCTTGTGCTGACATTGCTTCCAGAGGCAGTTTGGAATTTGAGAACAGATTACATTTACGCATTACGTGCTTCAGCACTCGGTGGTGCCATTCTGTGAGATTGTGTTGTTGCTCCTAGACGTTTCCACTTCACAATAACAGCACTTACAGTTGACCTGGCCAGCTTTAGCAGAGCACACATTTGATGAACTGACTTGTTAGAAAGGTTTAAAATAAAACATTTATCAATTTTAGAACAAGGCTGTAACATAACAAAATATGAAGAAAGTGAAAGAGTCTGAATACTTCCCGAATGAACTGTACATTATGCAAACACACAAACTCCCTCACCCTCTCCCCACAAAACACACACAAAGCCACACACACACTCCTCTCCCCTGCAATTCTCCACCCTTACGTTGCCCTAGGCCCCAAGAGTTAATTTGACAAGTTCTCCCCTGAGCGCTCTCTGTATCTCTCTGTACCTCTCTCTGTCTCTCTCTCTGTCTCTCTCTCTCTCTCTCTCTCTCTCTCTCTCTCTCTCTCTCTCTCTCTCTCTCTCCTCCCTCCCTCCCTCCCTCCCTCTCCTCTCTCTCTCTCTCTCTCTCTCTCTCTCTCTCTCTCTCTCTCTCTCTCTCTCTCTCTCTCTCTCTCTCTCTCTCTCTCTCTCTCTCTCTCTCTCTCTCTCTCTCTCTCTCGCCTCTCTCTGACTGACAGCCTAGCTTAACTGCTCTCTCCTTCTCTCGGTGTGCTCATGCATTCTTAATGAGCTGGGATAGGATTGGGCCTTGGGACCATTACAGCTTGTCAGGAGTCGTGTTGCTAAATGTTCTCTGAATGTATAGGACACTGTAGTACTAGAGAGGGCCATTTAGTTCATTGAAATATAATTCATTATATCGTTTCGTTGTTGTAGAACTAGAAAGGAATAGTAGATGTCCTTTTGTCTGAATGTGTTTTAATGTTATCCATCTCCTTACCTTATTCTAAGGCGGTCCACAGAGGTGTTATATTGTGTCCTGGCATACTTTCCATAGAAATGAGTACAGCCCCAAATATGAATAATAGACAATCTTGTGTTATTGGTAGTCTCCCAGCTAGGACGTAAGACTACACTTTCCCAAACTTAATCAAATATTTTATGAGGCAATCTTTTTTTTAATGTATTTCATGAAATATACCTTCTCTGTATTTTTAGCTGTCTCATGATATATAAGTATGGCAATATCCTTTCCAGTGAATGTGGCAGCTCGGTTGCATAACTAAATAGAGTGGGATGCTGTGGCTCGACTGTGGCCTCAAGGACTTAATGAGCTCTCATTCAATGAGGTGCTATATTACCATGACGATGATGATGATGATGATGATGATGCAGCTGATGATAAGCACCACCACGAAAGAATGAGAGGAATAATATTATCTTTTTTTCATCTCTTTCCTTTTTCTTGCAAATGTTTACTTTCTCTCTTTCTTTCTCTTCATACCTTTTTCTATTGTCTGCTATTATCTCTCCTGTTTTACCTTTAGCTCTCATCTTCTCCTTTCCCACTCGTTCTCTCTCACCCTCCTCTTCCACCTCCCTTTCTCTCTCTCAATCTTTCTCAGATTTTCCCTCCATTCCATTTGTTATGCTTCGTCATCCTCCTCTCCTCCTTCTCTTCCCTTGTTCCGGCTCTGAGACAGTTGGCTCGTGCGACTGTGGGTGCTTGTGGGACAGATATGGTGATGATGAGGAGGAAGGTGGTCGGTAGAGCTGAGGCCATCCAGTCATGTGGATTTGTCAATATGTGAGATGTGGGGGTGAATCAATCCACTCCGAGGCTCCTTCACCTCCTATAACCCAGCATAGCACCAGATACTATATCTAATAACTACCACAGATTAGTAATAACTACCACAGATTAGTATTAACTACCACAGTATAGTAATAACTACCACAGTATAGTAATAACTACCACAGTATAGTAATAACTACCACAGCATAGTAATAACTACCACATTATAGTAATAACTACCACACTATAGTAATAACTGCCACACTATAGTAATAACTACCACACTATAGTAATAACTGCCACAGATTAGTAATAACTACCACAGATTAGTAATAACTACCACACTATAGTAATAACTACCACACTATAGTAATAACTACCACACTATAGTAATAACTACCACACTATAGTAATAACTACCACAGACTGGTAATAGCTACCACTAGTTAGTAATAATTACCACATTATAGTAATACCTACCACACTATAGTAATAACTACCACACTATAGTAATAACTACCACTGGTTAGTAATAACTACCACTGGTTAGTAATAACTACCACCTTATACTTTAAACTACCACATTATAGTAATAACTGCCACACTATAGTAATAACTGCCAAACTATAGTAATAACTACCACACTATAGTAATAACTACCACTGGTTAGTAATAACTACCACCTTATACTATAAACTACCACATTATAGTAATAACTACCACATTATAGTAATAACTACCACATTATAGTAATAACTACCACACTATAGTAATAACTACCACACTATAGTAATAACTACCACTGGTTAGTAATAACTACCACCTTATACTATAAACTACCACATTATAGTAATAACTACCACACTATAGTAATAACTACCACTGGTTAGTAATAACTACCACCTTATACGATAAACTACCACATTATAGTAATAACTACCACATTATAGTGATAACTACCACACTATAGTATTAACTACCACACTATATTAATAACTATCACAGACTGGTAATAGCTACCACTGGATAGTAATAACTACCACACTATAGTAATAACTACCACTGGTTAGTAATAACTACAACCTTATACGATAAACTACCACATTATAGTAATAACTACCACATTATAGTAATAACTACCACATATTAATAACTACCACATAACAGCAATAAATACCACATTATAGTAATAACTAACACTGGTTAGTAATAACTACCACCTTATATGATAAACTACCACATTATAGTAATAACTACCACATTATAGTAACAACTACCACAGTTTAGTAATAACTACCACAGATTAGTAATAACTATCACAGACTGGTAATAGCTACCACTGGTTAGTAATAACTACCACAGATTAGTAATAACTACCACAGATGAGTAATAACATCCACAGATTAGTAATCACTACCACATTATAGTAATAACTACCACAGATTAGTAATAACTACCACAGACTGGTAATAGCTACCACTAGTTAGTAATAATTACCACATTATAGTAATACCTACCACACTATAGTAATAACTACCACACTATAGTAATAACTACCACTGGTTAGTAATAACTACCACTGGTTAGTAATAACTACCACTGGTTAGTAATAACTACCACCTTATACTATAAACTACCACATTATAGTAATAACTACCACATTATAGTAATAACTACCACACTATAGTAATAACTGCCACACTATAGTAATAACTGCCACACTATAGTAATCACTACCACACTATAGTAATAACTACCACTGGTTAGTAATAACTACCACCTTATACTATAAACTACCACATTATAGTAATAACTACCACACTATAGTAATAACTACCACTGGTTAGTAATAACTACAACCTTATACGATAAACTACCACATTATAGTAATAACTACCACATTATAGTAATAACTACCACATAACAGCAATAAATACCACATTATAGTAATAACTACCACATTATAGTGATAACTACCACACTATAGTATTAACTACCACACTATATTAATAACTATCACAGACTGGTAATAGCTACCACTGGTTAGTAATAACTACCACAGATTAGTAATAACTACCACAGATTAGTAATAACATCCACAGATTAGTAATAACTACCACATTATAGTAATAACTACCACAGATTAGTAATAACTACCACAGATTAGTAATAACATCCACAGATTAGTAATCACTACCACATTATAGTAATAATAATAATAATATATGCCATTTAGCAGACGCTTTTATCCAAAGCGACTTACAGTCATGTGTGCATACATTATAACTACCACAGATTAGTAATAACTACCACCTTTTCCTATAAACTACCACATTACAGTAATACCTACACCAGATTAGTAATAACTACCCCAGATTAGTAATAACTACCACATATTAGTAATAACTACCACAAATTAGTAATAATGACCACATTATAGTAATAACTACCACAGCTTAGTAATAACTACCACAGATTAGTAATAATGACCACACTATAGTAATAACTACCACATTATAGTAACAACTACCCCAGATTAGTAATAACTACCACATATTAGTAATAACTACCACAAATTAGTAATAATGACCACATTATAGTAATAACTACCACAGCTTAGTAATAACTACCACAGATTAGTAATAATGACCACACTATAGTAATAACTACCACATTATAGTAACAACTACCACAGTTTAGTAATAACTACCACAGATTAGTAATAACTACCACAGATTAGTAATAACTACCACAGATTAGTAACAACTACCACAGATTAGTAATAACATCCACATATTAGTAATAACTACCACAGATTAGTAATAACTACCACAGATTAGTAACAACTACCACAGATTAGTAATAACATCCACATATTAGTAATAACTACCACAACTTAGTAATAAAGACCACGTTATAGTAATAACTACCACACTATAGTAATAACTACCACATTATAGTAATAACTACCACACTATAGTAATAACTACCACATTATAGTATAACTACCACACTATAGTAATCACTACCACACTATAGTAATCACTACCACACTATAGTAATAACTACCACACTATAGTAATAACTACCACACTATAGTAATCACTACCACACTATAGTAATCACTACCACACTATAGTAATCACTACCACACTATAGTAATCACTACCACACTATAGTAATCACTACCACACTATAGTAATCACTACCACACTATAGTAATCACTACCACACTATAGTAAGCACTACCACATTATAGTAATCACTACCACCTTATAGTTATCACTATCACATTATAGTAATCACTACCACATTATAGTAATCACTACCACACTACCACATTCCAGCACAGCAGCAGAGACTATAGTGATTACTACCACATACTACCTCAAGTGAAGTTGAAAACAAGCGCTGCAGGGAATTATTTTGGTTCTTCCTACACCACCCACCTCTCCTATCCACTGGTTACTGGAGAGGGAGAGAGATTTTCACACATTAGTGTGAGAGAAGTAGACACAAAGAGGTAGAGAGGATGTGATAGTATTCAACTCCATTTACTCTGCACTCTTTTCCTATGCCCCTCCGGCCAGATGGTGAGAGTGAGCCAATCAGACGGTGAGCCAGGGGGTCTTCGTCCAATCAGACAGGCAGCCAGTGGGTCTTTGTCCGCCCCACTGACTCTTACCATTACCTGCCTGACAAACACCTACACAAAAACACTCAACAAAAACTGACATGTTTATGTGAACAGTCTGGACAACGCAACTCTTCTATAACAACAGTCTGGACAACGCAACACTTCTATAACAACAGTCTGGACAACGCAACACTTCTATAACAACAGTCTGGACAACGCAACACTTCTATAACAACAGTCTGGACAACGCAACACTTCTATAACAATGTCTGGACAATGCAACACTTCTATAACAATGTCTGGACAATGCAACACTTCTATAACAATGTCTGGACAATGCAACACTTCTATAACAATGTCTGGACAACGCAACACTTCTATAACAACAGTCTGGACAACGCAACACTTCTATAACAACAGTCTGGACAACGCAACACTTCTATAACAACAGTCTGGACAACGCAACACTTCTATAACAATGTCTGGACAATGCAACACTTCTATAACAATGTCTGGACAACGCAACACTTCTATAACAACAGTCTGGACAATGCAACACTTCTATAACAATGTCTGGACAACGCAACACTTCTATAACAACAGTCTGGACAATGCAACACTTCTATAACAATGTCTGGACAATGCAACACTTCTATAACAATGTCTGGACAACGCAACACTTCTATAACAACAGTCTGGACAATGCAACACTTCTATAACAACAGTCTGGACAACGCAACTCTTCTATAACAACAGTCTGGACAACGCAACACTTCTATAACAACAGTCTGGACAACGCAACACTTCTATAACAACAGTCTGGACAATGCAACACTTCTATAACAACAGTTTGGGCAACGCAACACTTCTATAACAATGTCTGGACAACGCAACACTTCTATAACAATGTCTGGACAATGCAACACTTCTATAACAACGTCTGGACAACGCAACACTTCTATAACAATGTCTGGACAATGCAACACTTCTATAACAATGTCTGGACAACGCAACACTTCTATAACAACAGTCTGGACAACGCAACACTTCTATAACAATGTCTGGACAATGCAACACTTCTATAACAATGTCTGGACAACGCAACACTTCTATAACAACAGTCTGGACAACGCAACACTTCTATAACAACAGTCTGGACAATGCAACACTTCTATAACAACAGTCTGGACAATGCAACACTTCTATAACAACAGTCTGGACAATGCAACACTTCTATAACAACAGTCTGGACAATGCAACACTTCTATAACAACAGTCTGGACAACGCAACACTTCTATAACAACAGTCTGGACAATGCAACACTTCTATAACAACAGTCTGGACAACGCAACACTTCTATAACAACAGTCTGGACAACGCAACACTTCTATAACAACAGTCTGGACAACGCAACACTTCTATAACAACGTCTGGACAATGCAACACTTCTATAACAATGTTTGGGCAATGGAACACTTCTATAACAATGTCTGGACAACGCAACACTTCTATAACAATGTTTGGGCAATGGAACACTTCTATAACAATGTCTGGACAACGCAACACTTCTATAACAACAGTCTGGACAACGCAACACTTCTATAACAACAGTCGGACAATGCAACACTTCTATAACAACAGTCTGGACAATGCAACACTTCTATAACAATGTTTGGGCAATGGAACACTTCTATAACAATGTCTGGACAACGCAACACTTCTATAACAACAGTCTGGACAACGCAACACTTCTATAACAACAGTCTGGACAACGCAACACTTCTATAACAACAGTCTGGACAACGCAACACTTCTATAACAACAGTCTGGACAACGCAACACTTCTATAACAACAGTCTGGACAATGCAACACTTCTATAACAACAGTCTGGACAACGCAACACTTCTATAACAACAGTCTGGACAACGCAACACTTCTATAACAACAGTCTGGACAACGCAACACTTCTATAACAACAGTCTGGACAATGCAACACTTCTATAACAATGTTTGGACAATGCAACACTTCTATAACAACAGTCTGGACAACGCAACACTTCTATAACAACAGTCTGGACAATGCAACACTTCTATAACAATGTTTGGGCAATGCAACACTTCTATAACAACAGTCTGGACAATGCAACACTTCTATAACAACAGTCTGGACAATGCAACACTTCTATAACAACAGTCTGGACAATGCAACACTTCTATAACAACAGTCTGGACAATGCAACACTTCTATAACAACAGTCTGGACAATGCAACACTTCTATAACAACAGTCTGGACAATGCAACACTTCTATAACAACAGTCTGGACAACGCAACACTTCTATAACAACAGTCTGGACAATGCAACACTTCTATAACAACAGTCTGGACAATGCAACACTTCTATAACAACAGTCTGGACAATGCAACACTTCTATAACAACAGTCTGGACAATGCAACACTTCTATAACAATGTTTGGGCAATGCAACACTTCTATAACAACAGTCTGGACAATGCAACACTTCTATAACAACAGTCTGGACAATGCAACACTTCTATAACAACAGTCTGGACAACGCAACACTTCTATAACAACAGTCTGGACAATGCAACACTTCTATAACAACAGTCTGGACAACGCAACACTTCTATAACAACAGTCTGGACAATGCAACACTTCTATAACAACAGTCTGGACAACGCAACACTTCTATAACAACAGTCTGGACAACGCAACACTTCTATAACAACAGTCTGGACAACGCAACACTTCTATAACAACAGTCTGGACAATGCAACACTTCTATAACAATGTCTGGACAACGCAACACTTCTATAACAACAGTCTGGACAACGCAACACTTCTATAACAACAGTCTGGACAATGCAACACTTCTATAACAACAGTCTGGACAATGCAACACTTCTATAACAACAGTCTGGACAATGCAACACTTCTATAACAACAGTCTGGACAATGCAACACTTCTATAACAACAGTCTGGACAACGCAACACTTCTATAACAACAGTCTGGACAATGCAACACTTCTATAACAACAGTCTGGACAATGCAACACTTCTATAACAACAGTCTGGACAACGCAACACTTCTATAACAACAGTCTGGACAACGCAACACTTCTATAACAACAGTCTGGACAATGCAACACTTCTATAACAATGTTTGGACAATGCAACACTTCTATAACAATGTCTGGACAACGCAACACTTCTATAACAACAGTCTGGACAATGCAACACTTCTATAACAATAGTCTGGACAACGCAACACTTCTATAACAACAGTCTGGACAACGCAACACTTCTATAACAACAGTCGGACAATGCAACACTTCTATAACAACAGTCTGGACAATGCAACACTTCTATAACAATGTTTGGGCAATGGAACACTTCTATAACAATGTCTGGACAACGCAACACTTCTATAACAACAGTCTGGACAATGCAACACTTCTATAACAATGTCTGGACAACGCAACACTTCTATAACAACAGTCTGGACAACGCAACACTTCTATAACAACAGTCTGGACAACGCAACACTTCTATAACAACAGTCTGGACAACGCAACACTTCTATAACAACAGTCTGGACAATGCAACACTTCTATAACAACAGTCTGGACAATGCAACACTTCTATAACAACAGTCTGGACAATGCAACACTTCTATAACAACAGTCTGGACAACGCAACACTTCTATAACAACAGTCTGGACAACGCAACACTTCTATAACAACAGTCTGGACAATGCAACACTTCTATAACAACAGTCTGGACAACGCAACACTTCTATAACAACAGTCTGGACAACGCAACACTTCTATAACAACAGTCTGGACAATGCAACACTTCTATAACAACAGTCTGGACAACGCAACACTTCTATAACAACAGTCTGGACAACGCAACACTTCTATAACAACAGTCTGGACAATGCAACACTTCTATAACAACAGTCTGGACAACGCAACACTTCTATAACAACAGTCTGGACAATGCAACACTTCTATAACAACAGTCTGGACAACGCAACACTTCTATAACAACAGTCTGGACAATGTCTGGACAATGCAACACTTCTATAACAACAGTCTGGACAACGCAACACTTCTATAACAATGTCTGGACAATGCAACACTTCTATAACAACAGTCTGGACAACGCAACACTTCTATAACAACAGTCTGGACAACGCAACACTTCTATAACAACAGTCTGGACAACGCAACACTTCTATAACAATGTCTGGACAACGCAACACTTCTATAACAACAGTCTGGACAACGCAACACTTCTATAACAATGTCTGGACAATGCAACACTTCTATAACAACAGTCTGGACAACGCAACACTTCTATAACAATGTCTGGACAATGCAACACTTCTATAACAACAGTCTGGACAACGCAACACTTCTATAACAACAGTCTGGACAATGCAACACTTCTATAACAACAGTCTGGACAATGCAACACTTCTATAACAATGTCTGGACAATGCAACACTTCTATAACAACAGTCTGGACAACGCAACACTTCTATAACAATGTCTGGACAACGCAACACTTCTATAACAACAGTCTGGACAACGCAACACTTCTATAACAACAGTCTGGACAATGCAACACTTCTATAACAACAGTCTGGACAATGCAACACTTCTATAACAACAGTCTGGACAATGCAACACTTCTATAACAACAGTCTGGACAATGCAACACTTCTATAACAACAGTCTGGACAATGCAACACTTCTATAACAACAGTCTGGACAATGCAACACTTCTATAACAATGTTTGGGCAATGGAACACTTCTATAACAATGTCTGGACAACGCAACACTTCTATAACAATGTTTGGGCAATGGAACACTTCTATAACAATGTCTGGACAACGCAACACTTCTATAACAACAGTCTGGACAACGCAATACTTCTATAACAACAGCCTGGACAACGCAACACTTCTATAACAACAGTCGGACAATGCAACACTTCTATAACAACAGTCTGGACATCGCAACACTTCTATAACAACAGTCTGGACAACGCAACACTTCTATAACAACAGTCTGGACAACGCAACACTTCTATAACAACAGTCTGGACAACGCAACACTTCTATAACAACAGTCTGGACAATGCAACACTTCTATAACAACAGTCTGGACAATGCAACACTTCTATAACAACAGTCTGGACAACGCAACACTTCTATAACAGTCTGGACAACGCAACACTTCTATAACAGTCTGGACAACGCAACACTTCTATAACAACAGTCTGGACAATGAAACACTTCTATAACAACAGTCTGGACAACGCAAGACTTCTATAACAACAGTCTGGACAACGCAACACTTCTATAACAACAGTCTGGACAACGCAACACTTCTATAACAACAGTCTGGACAACGCAACACTTCTATAACAACAGTCTGGACAACGCAACACTTCTATAACAACAGTCTGGACAACGCAACACTTCTATAACAACAGTCTGGACAACGCAACACTTCTATAACAACAGTCTGGACAACGCAACACTTCTATAACAACAGTCTGGACAATGAAACACTTCTATAACAACAGTCTGGACAATGCAACACTTCTATAACAATGTTTGGACAATGCAACACTTCTATAACAACAGTCTGGACAACGCAACACTTCTATAACAACAGTCTGGACAACGCAACACTTCTATAACAACAGTCTGGACAACGCAACACTTCTATAACAACAGTCTGGACAATGCAACACTTCTATAACAACAGTCTGGACAACGCAACACTTCTATAACAATGTCTGGACAACGCAACACTTCTATAACAACAGTCTGGACAACGCAACACTTCTATAACAACAGTCTGGACAACGCAACACTTCTATAACAACAGTCTGGACAATGCAACACTTCTATAACAATGTTTGGACAATGCAACACTTCTATAACAATGTCTGGACAACGCAACACTTCTATAACAACAGTCTGGACAACGCAACACTTCTATAACAACAGTCTGGACAACGCAACACTTCTATAACAACAGTCGGACAATGCAACACTTCTATAACAACAGTCTGGACAATGCAACACTTCTATAACAATGTTTGGGCAATGGAACACTTCTATAACAATGTCTGGACAACGCAACACTTCTATAACAACAGTCTGGACAATGCAACACTTCTATAACAATGTCTGGACAACGCAACACTTCTATAACAACAGTCTGGACAACGCAACACTTCTATAACAACAGTCTGGACAATGCAACACTTCTATAACAACAGTCTGGACAACGCAACACTTCTATAACAACAGTCTGGACATCGCAACACTTCTATAACAACAGTCTGGACAACGCAACACTTCTATAACAACAGTCTGGACAACGCAACACTTCTATAACAACAGTCTGGACAACGCAACACTTCTATAACAACAGTCTGGACAATGCAACACTTCTATAACAACAGTCTGGACAATGCAACACTTCTATAACAACAGTCTGGACAACGCAACACTTCTATAACAGTCTGGACAACGCAACACTTCTATAACAACAGTCTGGACAATGAAACACTTCTATAACAACAGTCTGGACAGCGCAACACTTCTATAACAACAGTCTGGACAACGCAACACTTCTATAACAACAGTCTGGACAACGCAACACTTCTATAACAATGTCTGGACAACGCAACACTTCTATAACAACAGTCTGGACAACGCAACACTTCTATAACAACAGTCTGGACAACGCAACACTTCTATAACAACAGTCGGACAATGCAACACTTCTATAACAACAGTCTGGACAATGCAACACTTCTATAACAATGTTTGGACAATGCAACACTTCTATAACAACAGTCTGGACAACGCAACACTTCTATAACAACAGTCTGGACAATGAAACACTTCTATAACAACAGTCTGGACAATGCAACACTTCTATAACAACAGTCTGGACAACGCAACACTTCTATAACAACAGTCTGGACAACGCAACACGTCTACAACAATGTCTGGACAACGCAACACTTCTATAACAACAGTCTGGACAACGCAACACTTCTATAACAATGTCTGGACAACGCAACACTTCAACTGTAAAACATCAATTAATATCCCGGGCCTTTATTTGCTTCATTCACACTGAACATAATCAGTGCTTATTAGAGACAGCCTTCTATTTGAGCCACTCATCTGTTTCCTTAATGCACAAAGCTTTTGCTTAATCAATTGTTGAAAAGACAACCACACTGTTTATTGTGACCAGTATAAACATAATAACAAATCCATCACAGATCAGACTTGTAAATACTACGGTAGGCTTGCGATCATGCACCCGCTGATTTTGCGCTTCAGCACCATTCTCCCACTCATAGAGCTCCATGGTGGAGGTATAATAATAGCCATAACATCTAGCGATCAAACAAGGTAATGGTTCCAATCGTTTTTCTATCAATTATTTTTTCCATAGGGGATTTTAGAAACACTTGAAATGAAAGGCTGTGTTTTGTGTGGGCCAACCCTCGCGTGAGGTTTTGATAACCATGCAACTCTCTCGGACATGGTGCCTTATTATTTATTTATTTTTTAGTAATTTTTACCCCCTTTTTTCCCCAATTTTCGTGATTATTATCTTGTCTCATCGCTGCAACTCACCAACGTGCTCGGTAGAGGCGAATGTTGAGTCATGGGTCCTCCGGAACATAACCCGTCAAACCGCACTTCTTAAGACCTGCTCACTTAACCCGGAAGCCAGCCGCACCAATGTGTCGCAGGAAACACTTCTTAACACCCGCTCACTTAACCCGGAAGCCAGCCGCACCAATGTGTCGCAGGAAACACTTCTTAACACCCGCTCACTTAACCCGGAAGCCAGCCGCACCAATGTGTCGCAGGAAACACTTCTTAACACCCGCTCACTTAACCCGGAAGCCAGCCGCACCAATGTGTCGCAGGAAACACTTCTTAACACCCGCTCACTTAACTCGGAAGCCAGCCGCACCAATGTGTCGCAGGAAACACTTCTTAACACCTGCTCACTTAACCCGGAAGCCAGCCGCACCAATGTGTCGAAGGAAACACTTAACACCCGCTCACTTAACCCGGAAGCCAGCCGCACCAATGTGTCGCAGGAAACACTTCTTAACACCCGCTCACTTAACCCGGAAGCCAGCCGCACCAATGTGTCGAAGGAAAAACACTTCTTAACACCCGCTCACTTAACCCGGAAGCCAGCCGCACCAATGTGTCGCAGGAAACACTTCTTAACACCCGCTCACTTAACCCGGAAGCCAGCCGCACCAATGTGTCGAAGGAAACACTGTTTAACTGATGGCTGGGTTCAGCTAGCAGGCGCCCGGCCCACCACAAGGAGTCGCTAGAGCGAGATGAGCCAAGAGGTTTTAGTGACACTGCAACACTGCGATGCAGTGCCTTAGACCGCTGCGCAACTTGGGAGGCCCGGACAAGGCGACTTTTGTCTATATATTCGTCTCTATTTACTCTGAGTCAAAAATGCTACCTACTATCAAAGTTGATATGTAAAACTACAAATCCCTGCAAACTAATTTCTAGCTGACACCTTTGCTAACAGGTATGGTGTCAATTTTAAACTTGCACAAGACAGTTAACACAATTGTAAATGTAAAGAATTGTAGCCAATTTATTCATTACTACATTAAGCTAACATTAGTTAATCCGGTGATTCCTACCTTCTTATCTCATCCAGATCATCAGGGCATTTGTAGTTCTTTATTATAGCCACATTAGCAGCTAATTAGCATTTCATTTTAGGGGGTAAATACAGGCAAATATATTGATAAAATTCACCTTGTCCTAGAGATATTAACACGGTTATCAAAAGTCATGCCAGGGTAGCTTACATGAAACACAGCCCTTATTTGAAGTGTTTCTAAAGTCCCCTATAGGAAAAGTGAATGGTGCAAAAACAATTGGAACCATTTCCCTGTTTGACAGTTAGGTTTTATGGGTATTATGAATCATACTGTGATACTCTATTGCGCATTGTATTCTTGTAGTTGCATCGATATCACAGCACATAGACTTCAGTATTCAATGTTTGACCATGTCAAACCAGACTGCTGTCTCATATAATGATGTTGCTCTTCTTTATGGTGTTCACTGATTCCTCTTCAACAATTTATTTAGACCTTCCGTTTATTTGAAATATAAATGTATTTGCTGAAATCTGTGCTGACTCCCAGCTATTAAAAGGGACAGACAGCTATTTGAGATTTTTACGTTTTACAGTATGTGAAAATTCTCGACAAAACACAACACTTCTATATCAACAGTCTAGACAACACAACATTTCTGTCACTTAGAAAGTTGTTTTTGAAAATGGTTGTTTTATGCCTATTCCAAACCTTAACCCTTACCTTAAGAATTCAGATTTAATGCCTAAACTTAAAACCAACCTTAAAAATGTGAAGTTTATGCCTAAACTTAACCTTAAACTCTTTGAAGTTGGACGTTTGGAACAACTTTGAAATCTGACTTTTGAGAAACGTGGATGAACGTCTAATTGTGATGTAAGAACGTGTAGGTTTAGACAACATAATGACTGACAATGGAGCTCAGTTTAGTGTAACGGTACTCAAAAAGTTGTGCTATAACTACAGAAAACCAGAAGACAGAAGAAAGTCTCTCTCTTACACACACACACACACACACACACACACACACACACACACACACACACACACACACACACACACACACACACACACACACACACACACACACACACACACACACACACACACACACACACACACAGACATCATACACATACGCACGCAAGCACACACACCTACACCTTCTCACATACAGTAGACACAGAAGCTGAGGTTTCATCCTGTGGTGTGTTGCTCTATGCAGGTGTGCTGAGGATGTAACTGACGGATCCCAGTACTTTGTGCTGTTGATGATCACAGACGGAGTCATCTCAGACATGGTGCAGACCAAGGAGGCTGTGGTCAATGTGAGTGCTTATCGTGTGTGTGTGTGTGTGTGCACGGGGGGGGGCACATATACCTCACACATCACCTTTGTGTGTTATCCCCTTTCTCACAGGCTGCCGCTCTGCCCATGTCTATCATCATAGTGGGAGTAGGCCCTGCTGAGTTTGACGGTAAGTGGGTGTGTGTGCGCATGTGCATCCGGCATGTGTGTGTGCGCACGCCCAAAGTAGCTAGCTCCACTGTCAAAAAAGCCATTCAAGGTTCACAGCTTCTGATCAGAGGCTTCACAGCCTGTGAAGTGCACTAAAGATCAGCAGGGTAGGTAACAAAACAACACTTACTGCAATCTCCTTCTCAAAGGTTTTAGGAACTGGTGAATCCCCTCCTCGCTCTCCCACTGCCTTGGAGCTACAGCGAGGATACCCATCCCTCCTCCTGTAGAGCTGGGCTTTTGCTTTGGATCTGTTATACTCTTCTAACACACCTGATTTGATCCTGACGAGCAGCATGAGTCTTATAGCAGGGTTGGAACAAAAGCCTGCACGCCCAAGGTGCATTGGGCGGAGTAAAACTTACGTTATTAGTAGCTGTCCAGGAAGAGTGGAGTGTTCATTCCTTCTCCCCATCCCAAAGAATCATTAGCATTGCATTAGCCTCATTGGTAACAGGTTGTGACTCCTGTGTCATGTCTCTCAGTGGATGGGAACTCAGAGTGAGTGACTCCTGGATCGTATTCCGTAGGGCAGGCCATGGAAAACGTTTTAAAATGTCTTGCAATCGAATACGAAATGAGCAATGTTCATGTCGTCCCTCCCTGTTTTCAGTCCATTTCTTCTGTATGGTGCCTAATGAACACGCGCCCGATGGGTCAGACTTTGGCTCTGTTACCTTGGTCACCTGGCTTTAGCTCAGAAGGCTAATGGCATAGAAGAAGAATATTACAATGTAAACAATCCATTCACTCACATTGTTTACTCGTGGTACCATTTTGTTTTGCTAACAGTAATATGCAGCAGGAGCTAATTCTGTTGGGGTGATATCCTTCTCTACCTACCATGCTCATTTTTATCCCTGGGTAATGATGACACCGCAGCAAGTGCACAACGGCCTGGCCAAGGGAAATCCTGAAATGGCACTTGGTAGAACGGGATTGTGGATGCCTCCCTTTTGCCTGTCAAAAGTAGTGGACTAAATAGGGAATATGGTGCAATTTGAAATTAAGCTTGTGTCTTCCTAGCAAAGTGAGAAAGAGTTGTGTTGGACAGCTGAGATCTTCAGAGAAGCAACACAAAGCGGAGACTCTCGCAAAGTAAATATGCCAAATATTCCAAAAGCTAAGTGATTTTAATTATTAAAAAACTACTGGTGGTAGTTGGGGAAGGGAAAAGGAGAGGGGAAATGAGTCATGCCTAACGACAAGGGAGATAGATCTCTGAGGGACCTATTAGACACTACACAGGGCAGTACGAGGGATCAGGGGTGGCTGCCGTAGTTGTGCGTGTGCGTGCGTGACAGAAAAAGGAGAGAGAGAGTTGGGGAATGTGTATTTAAAAGCGTATAAATTAAACCGCTAGAGTTTAATGTGTGGTGGGTTGACTGCTTGCTCCAGAGTGTGTGGGGGGTTGACTGCTTGCTTCAGGGTGTGTGGTGAGTTGACTGCTTGCTTCAGGGTGTGTGGTGAGTTGACTGCTTGCTTCAGGGTGTGTGGTGAGTTGACTGCTTGCTTCAGAGTGTGTGGTGGGTTGACTGCTTGCTTCAGAGTGTGTGGTGGGTTGACTGCTTGCTCAAGAGTGTGTGGTGGGTTGACTGCTTGCTTCAGAGTGTGTGGTGGGTTGACTGCTTGCTTCAGAGTGTGTGGTGGGTTGACTGCTTGCTTCAGAGTGTGTGGTGGGTTGACTGCTTGCTTCAGAGTGTGTGGTGGGTTGACTGCTTGCTTCAGAGTGAGTGGTGGGTTGGCTGCTTGCTTCAGAGTGTGTGGTGGGTTGACTGCTTGCTTCAGAGTGTGTGGTGGGTTGACTGCTTGCTCCAGAGTGTGTGGTGGGTTGACTGCTTGCTTCAGAGTGTGTGGTGGGTTGACTGCTTGCTTCAGAGTGTGTGGTGGGTTGACTGCTTGCTCCAGAGTGTGTGGTGAGTTGACTGCTTGCTTCAGGGTGTGTGGTGAGTTGACTGCTTGCTTCAGGGTGTGTGGTGAGTTGACTGCTTGCTCCAGAGTGTGTGGTGGGTTGACTGCTTGCTTCAGAGTGTGTGGTGGGTTGACTGGTTGCTTCAGAGTGTGTGGTGGGTTGACTGCTAGCTTCAGTGTGTGGTAGGTTGACTGCTTGCTTCAGAGTGTGTGGGGGGTTGACTGCTTGCTCCAGTGTGTGGTGAGTTGACTGCTTGCTTCAGGGTGTGTGGTGAGTTGACTGCTTGCTTCAGGGTGTGTGGTGAGTTGACTGCTTGCTTCAGGGTGTGTGGTGGGTTGACTGCTTGCTCCAGAGTGTGTGGTGGGTTGACTGCTTGCTTCAGAGTGTGTGGTGGGTTGACTGCTTGCTTCAGAGTGTGTGGTGGGTTGACTGCTTGCTTCAGAGTGTGTGGTGGGTTGACTGCTTGCTTCAGAGTGTGTGGTGGGTTGACTGCTTGCTCCAGAGTGTGTGGTAGGTTGACTGCTTGCTCCAGAGTGTGTGGTGGGTTGACTGCTTGCTTCAGAGTGAGTGGTGGGTTGGCTGCTTGCTTCAGAGTGTGTGGTGGGTTGGCTGCTTGCTTCAGAGTGTGTGGTGGGTTGACTGCTTGCTCCAGAGTGTGTGGGGGTTGACTGCTTGCTCCAGAGTGTGTGGGGGGTTGACTGCTTGCTCCAGAGTGTGTGGTAGGTTGACTGCTTGCTTCAGAGTGTGTGGTGGGTTGACTTCTTGCTCCAGAGTGTGTGGTGGGTTGACTGCTTGCTCCAGAGTGTGTGGGGGGTTGACTGCTTGCTCCAGAGTGTGTGGTAGGTTGACTGCTTGCTTCAGAGTGTGTGGTGGGTTGACTGCTTGCTCCAGAGTGTGTGGTAGGTTGACTGCTTGCTTCACAGTGTGTGGTGGGTTGACTGCTTGCTCCAGAGTGTGTGGGGGGTTGACTGCTTGCTCCAGAGTGTGTGGGGGTTGACTGCTTGCTCCAGAGTGTGTGGTAAGTTGACTGCTTGCTCCAGAGTGTGTGGTGGGTTGACTGCTTGCTTCAGTGTGTGGTGGGTTGACTGCTTGCTCCAGAGTGTGTGGTGGGTTGACTGCTTGCTTCAGTGTGTGGTGGGTTGACTGCTTGCTCCAGAGTGTGTGGTGGGTTGACTGCTTGCTCCAGAGTGTGTGGTGGGTTGACTGCTTGCTTCAGAGTGTGTGGTGGGTTGACTGCTTGCTCCAGAGTGTGTGGTGGGTTGACTGCTTGCTTCAGAGTGTGTGGTGGGTTGACTGCTTGCTTCAGAGTGTGTGGTGGGTTGACTGCTTGCTTCAGAGTGTGTGGTGGGTTGACTGCTTGCTTCAGAGTGTGTGGTGGGTTGACTGCTTGCTCCAGAGTGTGTGGTGGTTGGAGAATGTTCCTAACTTTAACTTTAAATGTTCTATAGGAAGAGGGGTATTTGATTCATCTACACTTTCATATCCTCCTTTAGCTCAGTCAGAAGGAAGCTGGGGAACTCTCTCTCCACAGGGGGCCTATGCAAACAGACTGTCACACACACACACACACACACACACACACACACACACACACACACACACACACACACACACACACACACTTGAACTTTCCCAGTTAGTCCAACTAAATTATTGCTTGAGAAAATGGTCTTTGCTACGAAGCTATTTTTTTTGGTCTATTTTAAATGAAAACAGAAAGAAAATTAATTGTTACACAGAAATGATTGTATTTTGAGATAAATACGGCTGCATTGGACCTTGAAGCACCATCTTCTCTCCTCTCTCTTCTGCTATTACCATCCTCCCCTCTCTTACGCTCTCTTTCTCTGTACATTTTTCCATCACACCATTCCTCTCTCCAAATCCCCCACATGTTTTGATGAAGCCGTTTTTCTGTGGGTCTCTGTGTGTGTCTGTACGTGCGTGCGGTGAACGTGTGTGCATCATCAGTGTGTACTAAGCACCCCTGTGCCTATAGGTACACACAGACACACACCTGTGTGTGTCATGTGTGTAACATTCATAGGGAACAGAAGGCGGAGTGTGTGTGAGAGTGCATGTGTGTATACACCCCTCTGTCTGTATGTGTGTGTGCGTGCGTGACGTTCAAGGGAGCAGGAGGCTCTGTATAAGTCCCTGTGACTCAGGGGATGCCCCCCACATGTCTGGGTTTACCCAAGGCACCTGGCCCCCTTCCCTGCCCTCCTGCTGTCCCTTCACCCCCTCTCTTCCTCTGCACTACTATATTCTGCCTACAGCCATCTGTCATCTCTGTAGTGCCATTTATAATATCCCCAGTCAGTCCTCTTCAAACATGCCGCATGATCTCATCCCAATAGGTATAACTTGCTCCCTTTCCTTCATGCCCACTGATGGGTTAAAGCACTGGATAGGTCTCCAACCCATTCCCATTCCTCAATACCAAAACAGATTTCAGTATCCATGGTGTAGTCCAAGGTTATTCAACTCTGACCCTACAAGGTCCGGAGCCTGCTGGTTTTGTATTCTACCTGATAATTAATTGCACACACCCGGTGTCCCAGGTCTGAATCAGTCCCTTATTAGAGGCGAACAATGAAAAAATGCAATGGAACTGGCTTTGAGGTCCAGAGTTGAGTTAAAATCAAATTGTATTGGTCAAATACACACGGTTAGCAGATGTTAATGCGAGTGGGGCAAAATGCTTGTCCTTCTAATTCCGTCAGTGTAGTAATATCTAACAATTCCCCAACAACAACCTAATACACACAAATCTAAAAGGGTGAATGAGAATATGTACATGTAAGTATATGGATGAGCGATGGCCGAGCGGCATAGGCAAGGTGCAATAAATGGTATAAAATACAGTATATACATGTGATATGAGTAATGTAAGATATGTAAACATTTTAAAGTGACATTATTTGAAGTGGCATTATTTAAAGTGACTAGTTATCCATTTATTAAAGTGTCCAGTGATTGGGTCTCAATGTAGGCAGCAGCCTCTCTGAGTTAGTGATGGCTGTTTAACAGTCTGATGGCCTTGAGATAGAAGCTGTTTGTCAGGCTCTCGGGCCCTCTGGAGAGCCTTGCGGTTGAGGGCGGTGCAGTTGCCGTACCAGGCTGTGTTACAGCCCGACAGGGTGCTCTCGATTGTGCATCTGTAAAAGTTTTTCAGGGTTTTGGGTGACAAGCCAAATTTCTTCAGCCTCCTGAGGTTGAAGAGGTGCTGTTTCGCCTTCTTCACCACACTGTCTGTGTGGGTGGACCATTTCAGTTTGTCTGTGATGTGTACGCCGAGGAAGTTAAAACTTTCCACCATCATCTCCTTTTTCTTGTTGACGTTGAGTGAGAGGTTGTTTTCCTGACACCACACTCCATGTGTCCTCACCTCCTTAGGCTGTCTTGTCGTTGTTGGTGATCAAGCCCACTAATCTTGTGTCGTCTGCAAACTTGATGATTGAGTTGAGCATGCATGGCCACGCGGTTGTGGGTGAACAGGGAGTACAGGAGAGGGCTGAGTAAACACCCTTGTGGGGACCCAGTGTTGACGGTCAGCGAAGTGGAAATGTTGTTTCCTACCTTCCCCACCATGGGGCGGCCCGTCAAAGTCCAGGACCCAGTTGCACAGGGCAGGGTTGAGACCCAGGGCCTCCAGCTTGATGATGAGCTTGGAGGGTACTATGGTGTTGAATGCTGAGCTGTAGTTAATGAACAGCATTCTTTCAAAGGTTTTTTTGTTGTTGTCCAGATGGGATAGGGCAGTGTACAGTGTGAGGTGATAGCGTCATCTGTGGACCTGTTGGGGAGGTATGCAAACTGAGGTGGGTCTAGGGTGGCCGGTAAGGTGGAGGTGGTGTTATAGGGGTTTAGACTATTAGACATTTTACGGAATCCATATTAGGAAGTTGTACGTTCTCTGACAAGACTTCCTAATATAGATGCTGTAGATTATTATTAAAGGGGTAGTGCAGTTAAAAACGTGATTGTCCTGTTTAAAATATTAAATAAATATATTTCCATAATACTATGAAATTGGGATGGAGCCTGTTCAGGTGGGATGGAGTTTTTTTTCCCAGATCATGCTGTCACAATCTGATCTGATTGTAATAAACCAATGACAGTTATTCTGGGTAAGGGGGTGGAAGGAGGTGGGCTCTAGACCATCCTATCAGCCAATCAGGGTTGTGTATCTTCAAATGTGTTTCCTTATGCCCACATGGTCAGACTGAGCATTTCAAGGGCAAAAGGAGGTTCAGGGAAATAAATGATCTGAAATGTATTTGAGTTATTTTCATTAAATAAACACACACAGTGATTTATTAGACATGCAGTGATGATTTTAAAAACATGTAATAAAAAGTATACATTGTGGCTTTAGAATCAGTCCTAATAATGTTAGTTTGAAGTTTGAGGACCATTTTTTAAAATATGTTTTTTTTGTGGGGTTTACTTAGATGATTATGTCTTTACCCCAATATTATTTTATTAGTTGAGGTTTTGGCAAACAAAGTGGCCTATGGTGCCATACTTACCACAAATCCAGCACACATTAAAAGCACCTATAACATTCTGTGTAACATTGGAGCTCTGTCTCTAACTCTGATTCCATCTCTCTTCCTACTGCTGTCCCATTTCTCTACCTCTGTCTCTGTCTCTAACTCTGACTTTCTCGGTCTCTGACTCTCTCTGTCACTGACTCTCTCTGACTCTTTCTCTGACTCTTTCTCTCTCTCTGACTCTGTCTCTGATTCTCTGTCTGACTCTCTCTCTGACTATCTGTCTGTCTCTTTCTGCCTCTGCCTCTCTCTGGATCTCTCTGACTGTCTGTCTTTCTCTCTGACTCTCTCTCTGACTATCTGTCTGTCTCTTTCTGCCTCTGCCTCTCTCTGGATCTCTCTGACTGTCTGTCTTTCTCTCTGACTCTCTCTCTGACTATCTGTCTGTCTCTTTCTGCCTCTGCCTCTCTCTGGATCTCTCTGACTGTCTGTCTTTCTCTCGGACTCTCTCTGTCTCTGACCCTCTGTCTCTCTCACTCTGTTTCTGACTCTCTCTTTCTCTGACTATCTGTCTCTACCTCTGCCTCTCTCTGACTCTGTATGTCTCTCCCTCTCTCCCTCTCTCTCTCTCTTTTTTTCTCCCTCTCTCCCTCTCTCTTTTTTTCTGTCTGTCTGTCTGTCTGTCTGTCTGTCTGTCTGTCTGTCTGTCTGTCTGTCTGTCTGTCTGTCTGTCTGTCTGTCTGTCTGTCTGTCTCTGATGCTCTCTCTCTGTCTCTGATGCTCTCTCTCTGTCTCTGACGCTCTCTCTCTGTCTCTGACGCTCTCTCTCTGTCTCTGACGCTCTCTCTCTGTCTCTGACGCTCTCTCTCTGTCTCTGACGCTCTCTGTCTCTGACGCTCTCTGTCTCTGACGCTCTCTGTCTCTGACGCTCTCTGTCTCTCTCTCTGACGCTCTCTGTCTCTCTCTCTCTGTTTCTGACGCTCTCTGTTTCTGACGCTCTCTGTCTCTCTCTCTCTGTCTCTGACGCTCTCTGTCTTTCTCTCTCTCTGTTTCTGACGCTCTCTGTCTTTCTCTCTCTCTGTTTCTGACACTCTCTGTCTCTCTCTCTGCTCTGTAGCGATGGAGGAACTGGACGGTGATGAGGTCAGAGTGTCCTCTAAGGGGCGCATTGCTGAGCGAGATATAGTCCAGTTTGTGCCGTTCCGGGACTATATTGACCGCCAGGGCAACCAGGTGCTGAGCATGGCACGGCTGGCCAAGGACGTGTTGGCAGAGATCCCCGAGCAGCTGCTGGGTTTCATGAAAACGAGAGACATCGAGCCGCAGCCTGCCCTGCCCACCTCCTCCACCACCACTACCGCCCCTCTAGGACTCAACAACCTGTGCATCTGAAAGTGGGGGTTGGGTGGGGTGGAGTCAGAGGTCGGGGGGGGTCTTAGGTCTAGGGCCATAGGGCCATGGTTTGGACCATTTGCAGTTGCAGCGAATACCTGAAGAGACACACTGAAGCAGTTGGTGTGCACATGAACACACACACACACACACACACACACACACACACACACACACACACACACACACACACACACACACACACACACACACACACACACACACACACACACACACACACACACACACACACACACACACACACACACACACACACACACACACACACACACACACACACACACACACAGGCAGTTGCTGTCCTAGTCAGAGGGGTAGACTGCAATAGCACTGAAAGCTTTTTCACTACCGCTCCTTCCATGTTGAAGTCAGCTATTTTCCTGATTCTTATTTTATCTCACTGCCGTAGCGATGTCCTGCCTGGCGGACACAGCCCCCCTGCTGTGATGTAACGACTCTACAGCTCAACGGGGGTCAAATGCAGCGTGACCTTTGGGGCGAGAACTGTTGGAACTGCCTCCGCGGTCGCCAGCCCCTTACCTAACCCTTAGCTTATTTCTTATTTAAGGGTTCAGGGATCGGTCGCAGTTAAACGTCAGAAAAAGCAAGAGTTTGTGGACTTTTGGATGGACATAAAGAGAGATCGATGTTCACCTTTTTTCCTATGCCTCTCTAGTTCTGCAATGAGTGTTTCATCCCTGCATCTTCTTGTGGTCCGAAACAGAAACAGCAACAAACTGGCCTCTTGGGTTGCCATGGTAGTATTCTACTTTGACCCCTCTCTGGCTAATGTATATTTTTCATGTGTATAATGACACTATAAACATTGCAGAAAGTCAGTTAATATCCAAAACAAGTGAAAAACACAGTATCTTCATGTTTGGTGTCTACTCAGGGCATTTCTGACCGAAACAATATGGCATCTGGACAGTTGTGGTCTCAGCCTCAGCAACTGGAGTCATTGCGTTTATATATCTTTACAACATTTTTGCAAGGACTGGTTCATCTTGTCCAGGGGTTGATTGAATAGGGAATATATTGTGCTATGCCAGTCCACACTATATGTATATAGGTAGTTGAATGTTACTTCTTGAAAAAATATATTCCTGATATATTCCACGTGTTGAAATGTATATGTTAATTAGGATGACCTATGGATGGCTATATTTCAGATCAGAAAATACATTTAGAGACAGAATGTGTAAATATTGAAATAACTTTGGTCACAAGGGCCTGCTAGCTGGAAATTGCGTACTTCTGTTCAGAGAAAAGACTCCATCTTCAAAAGGAAGGGTCGTAAATTGAAATTGGCTTGAGATGGAGCATAGCTTGAAATTCTCCCACCTCCGTTTCTTTTCAACCACCATACAACTGGTCGTCTGATGTCCCTGCACAGGTTATTTCTGGCCCAAACATCGGTCTGAATGTACCTGGCTGTGACCCCACTCTCCAAGGGTGTCTCAGGGATATGCAAAAAGCACATTTCCAATTCACACAAACAGGTCTAAGTCACATGTATAAAATAGGACAATAATAAGCACCCACCAAATTATTATTATATTAGTACAGTACCGAGTCAGCAATTTTAAAACTTGTCCTTGATTTCCTCCTTCCAAATTGAAACTTTTCCTAGCTTTTGCCCAGTGATTAAAAAATGAATCATTTATGAAGTGGTCGGTCAATGGTGGGAGAACCTGCTCCATCTTTCAAAATGTGTGGAGAGTGCTCATGTTTAATTTCAGAAAGACTCGGCTTGCGCTCGCTGAACAAAAGTGCTTAGATGTAGCAAAGAACGCATCAACGCTTCACGGTCATCAAGTCCATCCATTTTTTCTGGAAAGAGGAGAGAAAGAGAAAGAGAAGGGGCCTCAGCATAAGTTCTTCTCAAAAGTGTGGTCCCTCGCCACAGCCTGTTTTGAGGGAGTTGGAAATGGCTGCTTTACATAGCAAATGTATGCATGATTTCTTTCCGCCACAGCTCTGGTTTCTGAGATATGGGTCTATATTTTCATTGTTGTTTTGGCTGGGCTCATAGGCTCTACGCTAGTTTGTTTACAATGCATGTAATGCATTATTTTTTGTACTAGTCTTTTTTATTATGCCTTTGTTCTTTGAGAAATGCCTGGTTAGAAGGGATCATTCAAACAAAGTTTTTATTTTGCATTAAAGCTTCTATTGTGATTTGTTTGATTTCTCTCTCTCTTTTTCTTTCTCTGTTTCTCTCTCTCTTTTTCTCTTTCTCACTCTCTCTCTCTCTCTCTCTCTCTCTCTCATACACTGCACACACATACCTTTGTTCCCATCTCTCCATTCATTCACTCTCTCTTACACAGTGCTAGTTTACCATAACATTTTTGACCGTGCCAACAACGGACATGGCTTCTCTTGCACTTTTTTTTTATTTCTCTGTTAGTAAATTGCATAACAATAGTTTGTTGATGTCGGTGCCAAATGTCACTGATCCATTTTCACATAGCGCTTAAGGAGAGTGCTTGGACCTAACTATATATTGGAAAGATTGTGGAGTGGCCCTTAGATACCCTGGGAAGAGAGAAACCATCAGGGAATCTTTTGAGACCAAACTTTAGGGAAACGATCAAGCATTTGGGGCATTGTGACAGCAAGTCAACTAGAGATAATACCCGTGCTGGACTTGGACAGCAGCTCACCGGAGCTGAGTATCGGCACGTCAAATGTTCTACTGCTTGAGCTCCTGTTACTCTTAGAAAACATTAGCGAAAAAGTGTTGTGGAGCTGAGTACCGGAACCTATTTCAGTCCAAGTCAAGCACTGGCTATAGAATAAGATGGACAGTAGTATGAAGAGTTGTCTTAGGACTCAGGAAGAGATATGGATATGTGGCCTTAATTATGTCATAATCCCACGTGTGTGTGTGTGTGTAGGGAGGATTCTATTTTTAGATTATTCAATGAAGTCATAATTGCATTATTTTGCATGCTAACCTGATTAGTCGACACACTGCTGATGGTTGTGGTCGTCAAAAATAACTGTTCTTCACATTTGAAATGGACTAAAACATTCCTATTTGGCGAGTGTTCTGTGCTTGGTTGGTTTTGTACGAGACTGGATTGTGTATTGAATTTTGTCCATGTTCTTTGTTGTACACTGTATAGTATACAGGAACTGCCAATATAATAACCCCAAAATATAATAGAACATTTAAATAGTAGATGGATTTCTAATAGACTGTTTTTAGTGCATGTGTGTAACAGTGTTATAAAGTCAACCTCACATCACCTGCTGAACATTTTAGCATAAAGCATGACTGTCTGGCTTTGTGTTCAGTGTAGCTTTTGCTTATAAGTATAACTCATGTAAATATATCGGAGTTCCTGTACAGAATATTATGTGATCAGTCTTCCTCCGGATTTTCTTTCTTAAATGACTCTATAAATGTATATCAATGTCATTTGTGTTGGTCAAAAACTATTTTTAAGTTTGTACATTTGTTTTATATATCTTTAGCTTAGAAATCAAATAAAGATATATTATTAAGACTTAACTCAGTATAAAAGTTTGTAAATTATATTTGTTCTATGAATTAACAAAATCCTGTTTCAAGAAAAGTCAGTGACCTGGATAGTGCATCTCACTTCCCCAAAGATATCATCATCTTCATTATTATTGTGCATGATGGATGTCTGCCCTTACTGTTGTCCGTAACTATTACTTCTATGCCCAATTGGCCTACATGGTAATCTGTGAAATTTAGAGAAAGCCCTCACAGTGAATTAGTAATACAGAGACTTAAATACACCATATCTAGTTACATTAACACATTTATAGGTGTTATATATTAATGACATTACTGGTCATACATTGACCAACACTTTCAAGCATTTAAAATGTTTTTGTATATTAGTGTGCATGCTGACCATAGACTGTACAATGAGTGGACAAAACATTAGGAACACCTTAATATTGAGTTGCACCCCCTTTTGCCCTCAGAGCAGCCTCAAGTCGTCAGGGAATGGACTCTACAAGGTGTCAACTGTTCCAGTGATTCTGGCCCATGTTGACTCCAATGCTTCCCACAGTTGTGTCAAGTTGGCTGGATGTCCTTTGGGTGGTGGACCATTCTTGATACACACAGGAACCGGTTGAGTGTGAAAAACCCAGCAGCGTTGTGTAATGAACACGAGGGGAGACAGAGAGGAGGCAGGTAGCTGGATCCAGGGGCATCAGAAGGTCATACACAGGAGGAGGCAGGTAGCTGGATCCAGGGGCAGGCAGAAGGTCATACACAGGAGGAGGCAGGTAGCTGGGTCCAGGGGCAGGCAGAAGGTCATCCACAGGAGGAGGCAGGTAGCTGGGTCCAGGGGCATCAGAAGGTCATACACAGGAGGAGGCAGGTAGCTGGATCCAGGGGCATCAGAAGGTCATACACAGGAGGAGGCAGGTAGCTGGATCCAGGGGCATCAGAAGGTCATACACAGGAGGAGGCAGGTAGCTGGATCCAGGGGCAGGCAGAAGGTCATACACAGGAGGAGGCAGGTAGCTGGGTCCAGGGGCAGGCAGAAGGTCATCCACAGGAGGAGGCAGGTAGCTGGGTCCAGGGGCAGGCAGAAGATCATACACAGGAGGAGGCAGGTAGCTGGATCCAGGGGCATCAGAAGGTCATACACAGGAGGAGGCAGGTAGCTGGATCCAGGGGCATCAGAAGGTCATACACAGGAGGAGGCAGGTAGCTGGGTCCAGGGGCAGGCAGAAGGTCATACACAGGAGGAGGCAGGTAGCTGGGTCCAGGGGCAGGCAGAAGGTCATACACAGGAGGAGGCAGGTAGCTGGGTCCAGGGGCAGGCAGAAGGTCATACACAGGAGGAGGCAGGTAGCTGGGTCCAGGGGCAGGCAGAAGGTCATCCACAGGGGGTCCAAAAGGGCAACAGTACAGACAGAGAAAAGGCTAGTAACATAGTCTGGGAGATCAGGCAATAGGTAGATAACAGGAAATCCGATAGGCTAAAGTACATGCAGGGAATAGGCTAAATGCATCGTTAGTGAGTAAGACAAAAACTATCATGCACAGGAGGAGTAAATCACAGGAAACCCAGAGTTACAAAAGACGTGTGTCACAAAACAAACAATACCCCACAGTGATGGGGTGCAAAGAACTGAACTAAATAGTGTGTGTAAATGACAAACAGGTGTGTGAACAGGTGATCAGAGTTCAGGTGATTTGGATCTGGATAGTGAGCTGCGTTCAGGGGATCTATGTGTTTGTGAGTGTGAGCTGGAAGGTGAGCTGGAAAGTGATCTGCGTTCAGGGTATCTGAGGGTGTGGGCTGTAAAGTGATCTGCGTTCAGGGGATATATGTGTTTGAGGGTGTGGGCTGTAAAGTGATCTGCGTTCAGGGTATCTGAGGGTGTGGGCTGGAAAGTGATCTGCGTTCAGGGGATATATGTGTTTGAGGGTGTGGGCTGGAAAGTGATCTGCGTTCAGGGTATCTGAGGGTGTGGGCTGGAAAGTGATCTGCGTTCAGGGGATATATGTGTTTGAGGTTGTGGGCTGGAAAGTGATCTGCGTTCAGGGGATATATGTGTTTGAGGTTGTGGGCTGGAAAGTGATCTGCGTTCAGGGGATATATGTGTTTGAGGGTGTGGGCTGGAAAGTGATCTGCGTTCAGGGGATATATGTGTTTGAGGGTGTGGGCTGGAAAGTGATCTGCGTTCAGGGGATATATGTGTTTGAGGTTGTGGGCTGGAAAGTGATCTGCGTTCAGGGGATATATGTGTTTGAGGGTGTGGGCTGGAAAGTGATCTGCGTTCAGGGGATATATGTGTTTGAGGGTGTGGGCTGGAAAGTGATCTGCGTTCAGGGGATATATGTGTTTGAGGGTGTGGGCTGGAAAGTGATCTGCGTTCAGGGTATCTGAGGGTGTGGGCTGGAAAGTGATCTGCGTTCAGGGGATATATGTGTTTGAGGTTGTGGGCTGGAAAGTGATCTGCGTTCAGGGTATCTGAGGGTGTGGGCTGGAAAGTGATCTGCGTTCAGGGTATCTGAGGGTGTGGGCTGGAAAGTGATCTGCGTTCAGGGGATATATGTGTTTGAGGGTGTGGGCTGGAAAGTGATCTGCGTTCAGGGTATCTGAGGGTGTGGGCTGGAAAGTGATCTGCGTTCAGGGGATATATGTGTTTGAGGTTGTGGGCTGGAAAGTGATCTGCGTTCAGGGGATATATGTGTTTGAGGGTGTGGGCTGGAAAGTGATCTGCGTTCAGGGGATATATGTGTTTGAGGTTGTGGGCTGGAAAGTGATCTGCGTTCAGGGTATCTGAGGGTGTGGGCTGGAAAGTAATCTGCGTTCAGGGTATCTGAGGGTGTGGGCTGGAAAGTGATCTGCGTTCAGGGGATATATGTGTTTGAGGTTGTGGGCTGGAAAGTGATCTGCGTTCAGGGTATCTGAGGGTGTGGGCTGGAAAGTAATCTGCGTTCAGGGTATCTGAGGGTGTGGGCTGGAAAGTGATCTGCGTTCAGGGGATATATGTGTTTGAGGGTGTGGGCTGGAAAGTGATCTGCGTTCAGGGGATATATGTGTTTGAGGTTGTGGGCTGGAAAGTGATCTGCGTTCAGGGTATCTGAGGGTGTGGGCTGGAAAGTAATCTGCGTTCAGGGTATCTGAGGGTGTGGGCTGGAAAGTGATCTGCGTTCAGGGGATATATGTGTTTGAGGGTGTGGGCTGGAAAGTGATCTGCGTTCAGGGTATCTGAGGGTGTGGGCTGGAAAGTGATCTGCGTTCAGGGGATATATGTCTTTGAGGGTGTGGGCTGGAAAGTGATCTGCGTTCAGGGGATCTATGTCTTTGAGGGTGTGGGCTGGAAAGTGATCTGCGTTCAGGGGATATATGTGTTTGAGGGTGTGGGCTGGAAAGTGATCTGCGTTCAGGGTATCTGAGGGTGTGGGCTGGAAAGTGATCTGCGTTCAGGGTATCTGAGGGTGTGGGCTGGAAAGTGATCTGCGTTCAGGGGATATATGTCTTTGAGGGTGTGGGCTGGAAAGTGATCTGCGTTCAGGGGATATATGTCTTTGAGGGTGTGGGCTGGAAAGTGATCTGCGTTCAGGGGATATATGTGTTTGAGGGTGTGGGCTGGAAAGTGATCTGCGTTCAGGGGATATATGTGTTTGAGGGTGTGGGCTGGAAAGTGATCTGCGTTCAGGGGATATATGTGTTTGAGGGTGTGGGCTGGAAAGTGATCTGCGTTCAGGGGATATATGTGTTTGAGGGTGAGTTGGAAGCAGACGTTACACGTTGCAATTCTTTCTTTCTTATTAGGGCGATGCACATGGGCTACTAATATCTTACTACACAACATAAACTTAGTATTACTTTCTTAGCTACAGTACACATATCTCCCTTGCATATTACATCATTTCTGCAGCAACGTACAATACATTTTTGGACTCACCTTTTTGTACTGTGCTCACTTGAACAGGAAGGTGGCGTGGCGATCCTTCTTGTGGGCAAATTTTGTCATCAAAGTCTGGCATTCTCTGAATTGATGGTGCTTTCAAAACAACTGGGAACTGAGAAAAAAACAAGGTTGAATCATGATAACGTCCTTGATCTTCAGGTTGTAGCTCTAGAAAGAGGCCAGAATTACAATTACGAGTTGGATGACCATTCAACATGCATTTTCCCAGTTGGAGCTTGTTTATTCCCAACTTCCCAGTGTCTTGAACTCACTAAAGTCAAGTTTTCGCAGTTCCGAGTTAACAGTTGTTTTGAGCACAGCTCAAATCATGCTTCATTGACAGCATGACCAATGTTGAATGTTTATCATTTTAAACTTAATCCCACGAGCACCAATATGTTTTATCTATAATTTCTCTTCATTATTTCACTTCAAATGACAAGGATTAAAAAGGATTTGCCAGTATATTGTCGACTTAATTCATGATAACTGCTAGCTAAGATTTTGAAAGTATGATGTTGACATGATCAGTCCAATCAAACCTACTGTACATATAACGTGATTTAACGTCATTTTATCTGTGGCCAATGACCTTGAGCCTTCTTGGATGGGCACTTCTAATGTAACTCTATGGCAGCATCCAAAGGGCTAGAATTGTCTAGCTCTACCCTTAGACTTGCCGGTTACCTAGTGTCCCCATGAGTGACAGCACACTGAGACAATCACAGCTCAACGCTCCGTAATTTCTTCTGGCTTGCCTCACCACCACAGAAAGCACTGAGCTAGGCTGAAACATCTGCATTTTGGAGATGGCTTATTCAAGAAAACAAAAAAGAGACCATGTTTGTTTGTATGTGGTTTTATTACCTCAAAGATATATATTTTTTACATTGTTTGCAAACTGATATGTGACACGTATTAACACCAAAATAACATGCAAAACAGGCAAGCCCTGTTTGACAGGTCGCCACTGCCTCCCAATCCCTATAGGCCATTACCCATGCGCACACTGATCCTGATGCACACAATCACAAAAACAGAATCAATTTCCTAATCCAAAAACCAATAGCCCATCACCCTGAAGAGTAATCTACGCTATCCAGTGCCCGGGCTCCATATTATACATCGGGATGACCACACGCACTGAGAACATGCATCACAGAACACAAAAGCTCTATTTGATGCAAGGAGAGAACTACCCTCTAGCAGGGCACTTTATTCAGCACCAACACACCGTCAATGAACTAAAGATCTGGGCTATAGAGAAAATGCAGAGGAATGAGAGAGGGGTGATTTTGACCATTTCTTGCTACAAAAAGAGGCTAAATGGATCCATCTCCTAGACACTGTCGCCCCCCACAGATTAAACTAACAACTACAGTTGAAGTCGGAAGTTTACATACAGGACAATAATAACAGTCCTTAATAACAAACTACAGTTTTGGCAAGTCGGTTAGGACATCTACTTTGTGCATGACACAAGTAATCTTTCAACAATTGTTTACAGACTTATTATTTCACTTAAAATTCACTGTATCACAATTCCATTGGGTCAGAAGTGTACATACACTAAGTTGACACTGCCTTTATACAGCTTAGGAAATTATGTAATGGTTTAGAAGCTTCTGATAGGCTAATTGACGTCATTTGAGTCAATTGGAGGTGTACCTGTAGATTCATTTCAAGGCCTACCTTCAAACTCAATGCCTCTTTGCTTGACATTATGGGAAAATCAAATGAAATCAGCCAAGACCTCAGAAAAACAATTGTAGACCTCCACAAGTCTGGTTCATCCTTGGGAGCAATTTCCAAACGCTTGAAGGTACCACGTTCACTGTACAAACAATAGTATGCAAGTATAAACACCATGGACCACGCAGCCGTCATACCACTCAGGAAGGAGATGCGTTCTGTCTCCTAGAGATGAACGTACTTCGGTGCGAAAAGTGCAAATCAATCCCAGAACAACAGCAAAGGACCTTGTGATGAAGCTGGAGGAAACGGGAACAAAAGTATCTATATCCACAGTAAAACAAGTCCTATATTAAAATAACCTGAATGGCCGCTCAACAAGGAAGAAGCCACTGCTCCAAAACCAGCATAAAAAAAGCCAGACTACGGTTTGCAACTGCACATGGGGACAAAGATCATACTTTTTGGAGAAATGTCCTCTGGTCTGATGAAAGAAAAATAGAAATGTTTGGCCATAATGTCCATCGTTATGTTTGGAGGAAAAAGGGGGAGGCTTGCAAGCCGAAGAACACCATCCCCTCCGTGAAGCACGGGGTGGAAGCATCATGTTGTGGGGGTGCTTTGCTGCAGGAGGGACTGGTGTACTTCACAAAATAGATGGCATCATGAGGAAGGAAAATTATGTGGATATATAGAAGCAACATCTCAAGACATCAGTCAGGAAGTTAATGCTTGGATGCAAATGGGTCTTTCAAATGCACAATGACCTTAAGCATACTTCCAAAGTTGTGGCAAAATGGCTTAAGGACAACAAAGTCAAGGAATTGGAGTGGCCATCACAAAGCCCTGACCTCAATCCTATAGAAAATTTGTGGGCAGAACTGAAAAGGTGTGTGCGAGCAAGGAGGCCTACAAACCTAACTTCGTTACACCAGCTCTGTCAGGAGGAATGGGCCAAAATTCACCCAACTTATTGTGGGAAGCTTGTGGAAGGCTACCCGAACTGTTTGACACAAGTTAAACAATTTAAAGGCTATGCTACCAAATACTAATTGAGTGTATGTAAACTTCTGACCCACTGGGAATGTGATGAAATAAAAGCTGAAATGAATGATTCTCTCTATTATTATTCTGACATTTCACATTCTTAAAATAAAGTGGTGATCCTAACTGACCTAAGACAGGGAATTTTTACTAGGATTAAATGTCAGGAATTGTGTAAAAGTGTAAAACTGAGTTTAAATGTATTTGGCTAAGGTGTATGTAAACTTCCGACTTCAATTGTATAGGTAAACTGTTTTCTCTAGTATACATAGTCCTTCCTAAATTCCTAAATACACTGAACAAAAATATAAATACAACATACAACAATTTCAAATATTTGACTGAGTTACAGTTCATATAAGGACATCTGTCAAGTGAAATAAATGTATTTGGCCCTAATCTATGGATTTCACATGACTGGGGATACAGATATGCATCTGTTGACCAGTCAGTATCTGGTGTGACCACCATTTGCCCCACGAAGCATGGCACATGTCCAACGCAGAGTTGATCAGGCTGTTAATTGTGGCCTGTGGAATGTTGTCCCACTCCTCCTCAATGGCGTGTTCAAAGTTGCTGGATATTGGCTGAAACTGGATCACACTGTTGTACATCCAGAGCATCCCAAACATGCTCAATGGGTGACATGGGTGAGTATGCTGGTGAGAACTGGGACATTTTCAGCATCCAGGAATTGTGTACAGATCCTTGAGGCATTATGATGCTGAAAGATGAGGTGATAGTGGCAGATGACTTGCATGACAATCAAATTTTATCTGTCACATGCACATGGTTAGCAGATGTTATTGCGAGTGTAGTGAAATGCTTGTGTTTCTAGTTCCAACAGTGCAGTAATATCTAACAAGTGATCTAACAATTCCCCAACAACAACCTAATACACACAAATCTAAAAGGGTGAATGAGAATATGTACAAGTAAGTATATGGATGAGCGATGGCCGAGCGGCATGGTATAAAAAACAGTATATACATGTGATATGAGTAATGTAAGATATGTAAACATTATTAAGGTGGCATTATTTAGAGTGGCATTGTATGAAGTGACTAGTGATCCATTTATTAAAGTGTCCAGTGATTGGGTCTCAATGTAGGCAGCAGCAGCCTCTCTGAGTAACTGACTGCTGTTTAGCAGTTTGATGGCCTTGAGATAGAAGCTGTTTTTCAGCCTCTCGGTCCCAGCGTTGATGCACCTGTACTGACCCCGCCTTCTGGATGGTAACAGTGTGAACAGGCAGTGGCTCGGGTGGTTGATGTCCTTGGTTATCTTTTTGGCCTTCCTGTGACATCGGGTGTTGTAGGTGTCAAGAAGGTTAGGTAGTTTGTCCCCAGTGATGCATTGTGCAGACCACACCACCCACTGGAGAGCCTTGTGGTTGAGGGCAGTGCAGTTGCCATACCAGGCTGTGCAACAGCCTGACAGGATGCTCTTGATTGTGCACCTGTAAAAGTTTGTCAGGGTTTTAGTTGACAAGCCACATTTCTTCAGCCTCCTGAGGTTGAAGAGGTGCTGTTTGAGCCTTTTTCACCACACTGTCTGTGTGGGTGTGGACCATTTCGGTTGGTCTGTGATGTGTATGCCAAGGAACTTCAAAGCTTTCCACCTTCTCCACTGCTGTCCCATTGATGAGGATAGGGGGATGCTCCCTCTGCTGTTTCCTGAAGTCCACGATCATCTCCTTTGTTTTGTTGACATTGAGTGAGAGGTTGTTTTCCTGACACCATACTCCGTGTGCCCTAACCTCCTCCCTGTCGGCTGTCTCGTCGTTGTTAGTAATCAAGCCCACTACTGTTGTGTCATCTGCAAACTTGAAGATTGAGTTGGAGGCGTGCGTGGCCACGCAGTCGTGGGTGAACAGGGAGTACAGAAGACGGCTGAGCATGCCCTTGTGAGGACCCAGTGTTGATGGTCAGCGAAGTGGAAATGTTGTTTCCTACCTTCCCCACCTTGGAGTGGCCTGTCAGAATGGAGGGTACTATGGTGTTGAATTCTGAGCTGTAGTCAATTAACAGAATTAACATGAAGCATCGTTACCCATCGCTCCACAAAAGCCGCGGCCCTTGCAGAGCAAGGGGAACCACTACTTCAAGGTCTCAGAGCAAGTGACGTCACCGATTGAAACGCTATTTAGCGCGCACTCCCGCTAACTAGCTAGCTATTTCACATCCGTTACACTTGACAGATGGCATCTTTTCATTTTTCTGCATCTCACGACCGTTCTTCTTTGTTATCCGAACACCTCTACCTTAGATTAGTCTGTCCATGACACCTTTTTCCAATCTTCCTCTGTCCAGTGTCTGTGTTATTTTTCCCATCTTAATCTTTTATTTTTATTGGCCAGTCTGAGATATGGCTTTTTCTTTGCAACTCTGCCTAGATGGCCAGCATCCTGGAGTCACCACTTCACTGTTGATGTTGAGACTGGTGTTTTGCAGGTACTATTTAATGAAGCTGCCAGTTGAGGACTTGTGAGGAATCTGTTTCTCAAA